>NC_090646.1:658568591-658866091 GCF_040937935.1 Hyperolius riggenbachi
AGTTGCCTGGCAGCCCTGCTGATCTTCTGGCATACGTAGTGTCAAAACCCTGGAACAAGCATATGGCTAAGTAAAACCTGAGTCAGAGTACCTGATTTCTGCATGCTTGTTCAAGGTCTCTGGCTGTAAGTATTAGAGACACAGGATCAGGACGACTGCCAGACAATTGATATTAAAGTAAAGAAAAAGTTTTCCTTACCTGGAGCTTCTACCAGCCCCCTGCAGCCGTCCTGTCCCACGCCAGTCCTCAATGATCCTCTGGTCCCCCGCCATGGCTTAGTTTTCTTTTCTGCTGATTGACAGTTGGTGGGCCACTGCGTCCTTGTCCGACTATCAGTTGGCAGAAAATGAAACCAAACCGTGGTGGGGGCCTAGAGGATCGTTGAGGACCAGCGTAGGCACTGGATGGTTGCAGGGGGCTGGTAGAAGCCCCAGGTAAGTGAAACTCTTTTTCTTTACTTTTTTTTGGTTCACTTTAAAGCGCATCCGAGATGAAAAACTAACTATAACAAGTAACTTGTCTATATATCTTATCTAAAGTTTTAAATAGTTTACACAGCAAATCTAACTGCAAACAGTTTATGATTATTTATTCCTGTGATAAAATGAGAGCAGCCATGTTCTGCTTGTCATCATTACACAGGCAAGCTGATCTGCATCTCCAGCCCTTACCCTGTGAAAACTTCATTCCCCTCTCCTCCTCCCCTCTGCCTCTGAAATCTCTGGCTAGTAACCTCCTCCTCCTGCCCAGACTGAGGTCCCATAAGCCCTTGCTACATGAGTCTGAGAGTGCCAAGGCACTCTGGAGAAGCTGTGGGTGAGGCTTGTTTAGTTTATAGGGAATTAGAGTTTTAAAACAAAACAAAAAAAAGTATTTGGCCTGAGGAATGCCCTATAAACTACAGTGGATTGCAAAAGTATTCCACATTTTGTCACATTACTGCCGCAAACATGATCAATGTTATTGGAATGCCACGTGATAGACCAATACAAAGTGGTGTACACATGAGAAGTGGAACGACAATCATACATGATTCCAAACATTTTTTACAAATCAATAACTGCAAAGTGGGGTGTGCGTAAGTATTCAGCCCCCTTTGGTCTGAGTACAGTCAGTTGCTCATAGACATTGCCTGATGAGTGCTAATGACTAAATAGAGTGCACATGTGTGTAATCTAATGTCAGTACAAATACAGCTGCTCTGTGACGGCCTCAGAGGTTGTCAAAGAGAATATTGGGAGCAACAACACCATAAAGTCCAAAGAACACACCAGACAGGTCAGGGATAAAGTTATTGAGACATTTAAAGCAGGCTTAGGCTACAAAAAGATTTCCAAAGCCTTGAACATCCCACGGAGCACTGTTCAAGCGATCATTCAGAAATGGAAGGAGTACGGCACAACTGTAAACCTACCAAGACAAGGCCATCCACCTAAACTCACATGCCGAACAAGGAGAGCACTGATCAGAAATGCAGTCAAGAGGCCCATGGTGACTCTGGACGAGCTGCAGAGATCTACAGCTCAGGTGGGAGACTCTGTCCATAGGACAAATATTAGTTGTGCACTGCACTAAGTTGGCCTTTATGGAAGAGTAGCAAGAAGAAAGCCATTGTTAACAGAAAAGCATAAGAAGTCCTGTTTGCAGTTTGCCACAAGCCATGTGGGGGACACAGCAAACATGTGGAAGAAGGTGCTCTGGCCAGAATAGACCAAAATAGAACTTTTTGGCCAAAATGCAAAACTCTGTGTGGCAGAAAACTAACACTGCACATCACTCAGAACACACCATCCCCACTGTCAGTAATGGTGGTGGCAGCATCATGCTCGGGGGGGGTGCATCTCTTCAGCAGAGACAGGGAAGCTGGTCAGAGTTGATGGGAAGATGTATGGAGCCAAATACAAGGCAATCTTGGAAGAAAACCTCTTGGAGTCTGCAAAAGACTTGAGACTGGGGCAGAGGTTCACCTTCCAGCAGGACAATGACCCTAAACATAAAGCCAGGGCAACAATGGAATGGTTTAAAACAAAACATATCCATGTGTTAGAATGGCCCAGTCAAAGTCCAGATCTAAATCCAATCGAGAATCTGTGGCAAGATCTGAAAACTGCTGTTCACAAACGCTGTCCATCTGATCTGACTGAGCTGGAGCTGTTTTGCAGAGAAGAATGGGCAAGGATTTCAGTCTCTAGATGTGCAAAGCTGGTAGAGACAAACCCTAAAAGACTGGCAGCTGTAATTGCAGCAAAATGTGGTTCTCCAAACAAGTGTAGACTCAGGGGGCTGAATAATTACGCACACCCCACTTTGCAGTTATATATATATTTTTTTTTTAAATGTTTGGAATGATGTATGATTTTCTTTCCACTTCTCATGTGTACACCACTTTGTGTGGGTCTTTCATGTGGAATTCCAATGAAATTCATTCATGTTTGTGGCAGTAAATATGGCAAAATGTGGAAAACTTCAAGGGGGCCGAATACTTTTGCAAACCACTGTATATGAAAGGAACACAATTATGTAATGAGTAAAGGTTTATTTCGGATCCACTTTAAGGAAATAATTATGATATCCTCCCTTCATATCTCTCTCACCTCGGGTTCCCTTTAAACTTCATCATCCTTAAAATAATGATCAGCAGTTTTTGGGGTGGGGAAAGGCCGATTTTCTCCTTCCTGAATAAGCTGCAGAGGTTAGCAGAGTCCAGCTGAGGCTTCAGACAGGGCTCTGGGCAGCAGCTGTTAGTAAACTCTGTATACTGATGCCTTATCTTCTTCCAGCAGCAAAATCAATATTGGGATCTATTTGCTTTATCGATTGGAGGCTTTGCCTAGTGAGCAGATCTGTAGTCACCACATATGCTGTGGCTTTTCATCTCAACTGCCATTCTCTAAACACCCCGAGATACAGCTGGGCGAGATAATCCTAATGCTGGGAATACGCCATGAGATTTTTTTGGGCAGATAGATGGCTCGATAGATAATTTACGACCTGTCCGAAATCAATGTCTGATTTTCAATCGGTTTTCTGATCTATTTCTCATAGAAGTGAATGTAAATCGATTGGACAATCAATCTATCAGTAAATCTGCTGAAAAATCTCATCGTGAATCAGTCATCTTTCAGAGACCAGCTCTTCTTCCATCGACGATCATGCCTCATGGGAAGACCTGAAATCTTGCACAGGACAGAAGGAAAACCCAGAGAAACGCACCCTGTATGCATTTAGAGAGTTTAGCCTGTCTAATTCCCACTCATCTGTGACTAATCACAAGTTGTAATTTGATCTCTCAGCTATGGCGGCTCAGTAATCTTCTCTGCCATGGCAGAGCTGCTAATTTGTAAACACTGGATGTTAACCTTTATGTCTGCTTCCATGACAGCAGGAAGTAGACACACTGCAGATTTATTGCAGGAATTGTATCAGCTGTAATAAAGAAATGTTTTTCTTTTGAGGTCATTATGCTGGTGCTTATCTTTTAAGCCCCACGCGCACGCTCAACAGCGGTCTTTTATGCAGCACAATCAAAAAACTTTTGTTGTGAAACAACCCAAAAAAAGTTGCTTGCTATTGTTCAAACAACTAAAAAAACATCAATCTAAAGCAGCCCATACACTCAGCCGATTTTCTGGCCGACCGATCGATCGCGATCGATCGCAAATCGGTTGGCCAATCGACCGATCGACGGCCGATTTCGATCGATTTCGATGGATTTCCATCGAACTTGCAGGGTGGAAAATTTAGGTCGATCTGATGAGATTGCTTATCAGTTTGCATTGGCCTTAATGGAAATCTGATGGCAAAAAAATGCCATCAGATCGAATTTCAACAGGTTTCAAACTGAAATCTATTGGAATTCTATCCTGGTAAAAAATGTTCTAAAAACGCATCAGATAGATCATCAGATGCATTTCTTATCTATCTTCTGCCAATCTGACGAGTGTATGGGCACCTTAACTGTTGGACTGACGTCTATCAGTTGTGTGAACAATAGCAAGCTACTTTGTTTTGGTTGTTTCAACTTGTTTCACAACAAAAGCTGTTTGATAATTGTTCTGCATAAAAGACCACTGTTGAGCTTGAGGTTCATACACACCTACCAACTATCTGCCAAATGTCATATTAATAAACTTGAGACAACCCCACCCTGTATGAATGCATTGAGGGTACAGAGGGCCATACACTAGTCTCTAGTACAAGGTCGTTTGCCCCCCCCCCCCCCCCCTTTCTTTTTTTGACTTGCTGGGCAGCAACTATAACACAAAATGTTTCTGTCCAGAATCCTAAATGAATTATATTGTGGGAAAATCGTCAGCAGAGGCTACGCCCAGGTTTGCTTGGAGCGGGGCCTGTCGGTTTTGCCACATCCCCCTCTTTCCCCCTCAATAGGTGTAATTGAAACCAGAGGTCTTCAGGGTGTTGGACAAGCCAAGAAACTCCATTTTTTTTTTCCAGTCGAGGAGGGGAAATAATATTTGCTGATGTTTTTTCAATCCGCTGGAGTCCGGCTCCTGCCAAGACGTTACACGTATTTTTATTAACACGTTATCAATTTAAAGCAGGAATTGTTTAGAAGGATTCCTTCTGCGCCAGCTGCTCAGAAAGGGGCAATCTCGCTCCTCACGGAGGGGGATGGGTGGGTAGACTAAGGGCTGGCGCACACTAAGAGCGGTTCTGAGCGGTTTTTAAAATGCTTGGGGGTAGAAAACCGCATAGCTAATGTATTTCAATGGGCTGGTGCACACCAGAGCGATTTGTTTTTTCCCGACGCGCAAACGCGGGTCCTGCAGCATTTTTGAGATTTCTGAGGCGATTCAGCCTCAATGTTAAGTATAGGAAAGTGGAATCCCGCTCTGAAAAACGCTAGATCAGGGCGGTTTTCCAGGCGTTTTTGTTACAGTTGCTGTTCAGTAACAGCTGTACTGTAACAAAATATAAAATCTACTACACAAAAACGCTCAAAAAACCGCTAGGCATGTTTAGAAAATCTCTCTAGACATGCCTAGAATTTCTCTGAAAAACCTCTTCAAAAACTAGCGGTTTTTGATGTGCACTGGCTCTTAAAGGGAACTCTACATAGGAATTGTTCGCCGATAGTTTCATCACCATGCAGGAATTAGAAAAAAAAAAGTTTTTTTATTTAAATTTTACTTACATTTTATTTTTCTATCAGAAAGTCTGCAGCAAATTTTGCTTTCATCTTCCTTCCTCTGTTTCTTTTTCTACTTTTTGCCTCTGTGTATTTCATCTTAGGCCCGGTTCACACTTGCGGTTCTCTGCCAAACGGACCGGATGACCTGACCGGATCCGGATCGGAACCGTACGGTTCTGATCCGGATCCGGTCAGTTTGCATCAGGTGTACATCAGGATGCGATCCGGATCCGTTTGGCAAAAGAGAGTAGAAATAAAATAAAAATGTTGGGGTCTGGGAGGTCAGCAGAAGGTGGACCTGTGGAATCAGGCCCTCCGCTGTTTAGCACTCACCTCCACCTCCGACATGCTGCCAACATCTCCAGCACGTTAAACGTCACTGCTGCTTCACTCCAAAATGCTTGCCCATGTGTCCCCATCCAAAATCGCCGCTACAATACGCATAGGAAGTGGGGTAGAACATCCGGATTTTTAGCCAGTGTGTTGTACGCTCTCCGGTTCTCATTGGTTTCTATTGGCCGGATGCAACAGTTCGGCTCCGCTCCGGATACGGCTGCCGGAGGAGCCGGACCAAAAAATAGCGCATGTTGGGTCTTACACCGGAGTCCGGCTCCTGTCCGGACGAAACGGACGCATGTGAACGGACGCCCTTGAACGCCAGGGAAAATCGGGATCCGAACGCCGCGTTCGTATAAACGCGCGTGAAAGCTTGGTACAAACGCTCCCATTCACTTGAATGGGAGCGTTTAAAGAGAGTCTGAAGCGAGAATAAATCGCTTCAGACTCTGCTAAACCTGCTAAACCGCCGATATCACGCGGCTTAACGGCGGTCCCTGATCCCCTAAATCTCCTCCGTACAGCCGGGGAACGCTTCCTGATTGGGGCAGGGCTAACCGCCGCAGCCCTGTCCCACGTGCGTCTGTCAGCGCGTATCTCTGCCTCTCCCCGCCCCTCTGTCTTCCTTCACTGAGAGGGGCAGGGGATAGACGCGACTGGAGGCAGGGCTGCAGCCGTTAGCCCTGCCTCCAGGAGCAACCAAGTCTGCGACCAAGTGTTGCAGGGGGGGGGTTGGGGGTGAAGTGACCCCCGTTTAGCCGCGGGACAGCGGCGGTTTAGCAGGGGCACACGTGCCCCTGCTAACTATGAGCTCTGAAGCGAGATTTATTCTCGCTTCAGAGTCTCTTTAACGCCAAGCCCCGAACACTGGCGGTAAACGCTCCGCAAGCGTCCGTCTGAACCAGCCCTTATTAAACAGCACAAGTAACTATTTTTTTGATTGGTTTATTGCATTTTTGAGGACTAAGTAGAGCTATTACTGTATTTATAAATGATTAATGACTATTATCTGAGAAATAGAACATTTTATCATATTTCCTATTTTAATTAGTTTAAATTCATTAGGAGTCGGTGCATTTTCTCCCGACTCCGACTCCAGGCACCCAAAAAATTGACCCAGCTCCTACTCTCCGACTCCACAGCCATAGCCCCTGAACAAGCATGCAGCAGATCAGGTGTTTCTAACATTGTCAGATCTGACAAGATTAGCTGCATGCTTGTTTCTGGTGTTGTTCAGACACTACTGCAGCTAAATAGATCCGCAGGTCTGCCAGGCAACTGGTATTATTTAAAAGGAAATAAATATGGCAGACTCCATACTCTTCTCACTCAGATGAATCTGTAACTTGATCACTTTAGGTCTCCTTTAATCACTTTCCATATTTGCTTTATGTTCGGTGTGTTGCATGACTAGGCTTCCTTTCTGCCTCGTTGACCTCTGCTGCGCCTCTCGTTATGCGGCGGCCATTTGTAAACACGTCGCTGAGAGTAATCTATGATGGGTTGTGTCCCGTTTATTGCCGTCTTGTGTCCTGAGCTGGAAGGTCGCCGCTGTGCGGAGATGAGGCAATATCTGGCTGTTTGTGTGGGGAAGAGGCCAAATTTGGTCAATCGTAATAATAGGCGCATTATCAGGCCTGGCCAGGTGCCCCCTTGGCTGCCATGCCGGAACTCTGAAACACGCTCAGGATTCCGACTCCTCCTGCCCAGGACCGTACAATGATACGGAGGCCTAAAGAGAACCTGTCACACAGCAATCCGCTAATACAGAATTCTGGAGATATATTATGAATGTACTTGTGTAGGAAGTGCAGGAGGCTCTTTTTGTACATGTATTTAACCTACATCAATTTCAAATGATCCAATTTGCTTCCAGTATGTGTACAGAGACGTGTTTCCCCAGCCTGAACGACACACTAGATGTGTAACTCAAAACTAGATTTCAGCTAAAAAACCCAGATACTTACCTGAGGAGAGGGGAGGCTCTGGGCCCTTTAGAACATTCCCATTCCTCTCCTGGTCTCCGCCTTCTCCCGTCAGCAGTCTACAAATGACCAGTTGGAGACTGCTCTTGGCTGCTGCCCGAGGCGTCAAGGCTTCGGGAGCCCGAGTGCTCCCGAAGATGGGCTGCTCCGTGCTGCACCTGCACAAGCATGCTCACCCGCGCATGCGCAGTACAGAGCAGCACTCGGGCTCCCGAAGACTTCGGAAGCCTCCAACAGTGGGAGATTCCAAGTGATGCGGGGGAATGATGGGACCGTGAGAGAAGCGGGAATGCTTTAGTCTATGGGACCCAAAGCCTTCCCTCTCCTTAGGTGAGTATCCTTTTTTTTTTTTTTTTTTTTTTTTTTTTTTTTTTCAGCATTGCTTCAGACTCTCTTTAAAGTGGATCCGAGATGAACTTTTACTCATTGCATAATTGTGTTCCTTTCCTATTGTTTATAGGGAATTCCTCAAGCCAAATACTTTTTTGTTTTAGTTTTAATACTCTAATTCCCTATAAACTAAACAAGCCACACCCACAGGTTTTCAGAGAGCCAAGGCATTTTCAGACAGTAGCAAGGGCTCATGGGAGCTCAGTCTGGGCAGGAGGAGGGGTAAGAATTACTAGCCAGAGATTTCAGAAGCAGAGGGGAGGAGGGGGGATTAGGTTTTTTTCACAGGCTGAGTTCTCAAGATGCAGATAAGCCTGCCTCTGTGTAATGTTTACAAACAACATGGCTGCTGTCATTGTATCACAGGAAGAAATAATCATATTCTATTAAAGCTGTTTGCAGCTAGATTTGCTGTGTAAGATATATAGATAAGTTACTTGTTATAGTTAGTTTTTCCTCTCGGATCCGCTTTAAATATTGACCAAACAGCAAAATGCTGCTTGATTCTATCTAACGCTATGAGCCCACCGTCCCTGCTTGAGTCCTATGTAAAACAGTGCTGTAGAAATGTTATTATTATTATTATTATAGGCTAAAAGGAATGCGTGTGTATAGAGTATATACCGCAGATATATATTTATTGCGCACAGAGGAGATAATGGTTGCTTGGCTGTTGGAAACAGCTCTTAGGCTAGGTCCACACTTGTCCGTTGCAGATCAGATCCGTTTCAAACAGATCCGATTTGGTAATTTTTTTTTACTCTAACAATATTAGCAGCATACGTTTCCATTCCATGGAATTGTATGCCATGGGGGGAGGGGGTTTGCTGAACTGGAGGTGGAAGCAGCCAAGACGGGGGTGGCAGCGATCGGCAGGGAGGGGGTCGCCCTCACCTGGGTCCCCCGTCCCCGCTCCCCTCCAGCTATTTGCGCAAAAAGTTGTTATAATGTATTGTAGGCTGCCTCACTTCCTGCAATGCCGCCCTCTATTCATCGGAGGGCAGCATTGCGGGAAGTGAGGCAGCGAGCGGAGGAAGTAAGGAGAGAAGGTAATCTTCCCCGCTTGGATCCGGGGGGGGCGAACATCTCCCGAAACCCGCCGCCCGCTGCCACCTCTGTCCTGTCTGCTTCCCCCTCTAGCCTATACCTGGGGACACCTAACCTATGCTGAGTGGAGGGGCAGGCAGTAGGCAATCTGGATCTCCCTCCGGGTTTGTGTAGAGGGAGATCCGTTTTTGCATTGCCTGCCACTACCCCTCCGTGTATCCGGCTCCATGTGCGGTCCGTAAAGTCCCAATAATCCGGACCGTCCGTTCAGTTTTTCAAAACGGATCCCCCCGGACCACACACTGATCTGTTTTGAAACGGAGTAAAGATTGCTGCTATTTTTAACATTGGTATCCATGGCTCCGTTTTTGGTCCGGGACAAAAAACTGAGCCTCGGATACTTTTTTAAAATAAGTGTGAACCCATTCTTATTTCCCACAGTGTGAGGTTCACTGACAGCAGACTGTCAGAACCATGGTCCTGACATCACACTGTGGGCGGGGTTTCACCAGTATATCAGCCATACAGAGCCTCCTGATCTGTTTGAGAAAAGGTAAATGTTTTTTGTGGGAAAGGGGTTATCCACTACTAATTCGGATGAAAGTTCAGTCCTGGATTACAGTTCCTTTTTTAAGAACAGGTCAATCAGCAGTGAATGAGGTCAGTGCTGACTATTGTGGTTTCTGTGGTTTGCACAGCGAGACTCTGCAATGAAGAGGGCCTGTCTGTCACTGACCGCACTAGCTCATATCTGCTTAATCAGTGTGGTCTGCTTTCATCAGATAATGTGACCATTGTAAGGTGTGTGGCTGCGTGATTGGATCAGACGGTCCATTGTTGCAACAGAGTTGTGTAATCGGATGCCGGTCTGGGTGTGATTAGTGCGGTCATCTCGTATGTGTTTAAGTGTGAAAGAGGTAAATTTGGAGCTGTATTCGTGTATAAAATGCTTGTGTGTTTAGTGTAATAATCAGACGTGATCTCATCCAGCCTCACCCCGCCTACTTGTGGGCAGGACTGATTCTCCTGCCTTGACAGCGTACATTTGAAATCGGCGCCGGTAGACTTGGGCGCAGGATACAGCGGTATATGGCTGATCCTGCTTCTGCACAAGTCCGGGCCGATTTAATTACTATTCCCCCTCCAGGCCGACATGGATAGTGGGGGAATGAAATAATTCGGCTTCCAGCGATTGCTGGAGGCCGAATTATTATGTTTTTAA
Organism: Hyperolius riggenbachi; assembly: GCF_040937935.1. Lineage (NCBI taxonomy): Eukaryota > Metazoa > Chordata > Amphibia > Anura > Hyperoliidae > Hyperolius > Hyperolius riggenbachi. The sequence goes on from NC_090646.1 coordinate 658,578,725, forward strand.
GCAACTTCGGCTCTGTCTTCTGACGGAGCCGACGTTACTCACTGAGCGCTTCAATAGGAATGATTCCTATTGAAGTCTATGGAGGCGCCGGCTGCGCCCAAATCTAGCAGCGCTGAAAAGCACTGCTCCGAGGACTGATTCTCCTGCCTTGACAAGTCCAGACATGCATCTGGGTCACTCACTGCAGGGCTATCCACAGTTCAGACTCCTGAAGTGAGAAGGGTATGGAGGCTGCCATATTTATTTTCTTTTAAACTATGCAAATTGCCTGGTTGTCCTGCTGACCCTCTGCCTCTAATGCCTAGTACACACCATACAATTTTCTGTAAGATTTTTTTGTAAGATTTAAGGTGCGTACACATGCACTACATTTATTTATTTATTGTATTTATAAAGCGCCAACATATTACGCAGCGCTGGACAATAAATACATTCGGCAACGACGGGTCTTTCAGACCCTCCTGCTGGGCGGACGTTCAGCCAACAGTAGTGTGTGTGCGCTGTCAGCGGACTGATAAGGCTGTTTCTGAACGATCCGCTTGAGGGGCCCATAGACCTAATAATTTTCCCGCTAATATACAGCAGATTCGATCACTGTGATCAAATCTACAATTGTTGCGCAAACGCTGACAGAACGATCGATTTCCGTCCAAAATCAATAGTTCCCATCGATCCGTCCGTGCAGAAGATTTCGCTCGATAGCCGGCGGGTCGGGAGTGCGTAGATAGCGGCGTTCGAATGCCCGACGACCGACGCTAGCGGCAATACATTACCTGCTCCGGCCGGCGCGTGTCCCCTGGTCTCCGCTGTCCCTTCTCCGTGCTCTGCTCCTCCAGCTTCACTGAACTTCCTGTCCCGGCAGGAAGTTTAAACAGTAGAGCGCCCTCTACTGGTTAAACTTCCCTGGCAGGAAGTTCAGTGAAGCTGGAGGAGCCGAGCACAGAGAAGGGACAGCGGAGACCGGGGGGACACGCGCCGGCGGAGCAGGTAATGTATGCAGGCGGGGCGGCGGCAGCTTCACAGATCGTGATCGGTTTCATGCTGAAATCGATCCACAATCTGTTTGCAGTAAAGGCAGCCATACGATCCCTCACTGATCAGATTCGATCAGAGAGGGATCTATCTGTTGGTCGGATCTGATGGCAAATCGACCAGTGTATAGCTACCTTTAGCGGATTGTTCAGAAACAGCCTTATCAGTCCGTAGACAGCGCGTACACAAGCACTACTGTCGGCTGAACGTCCGTCCAGCAGGAGGGTCCGGTGGACCCATCGTTGCTGGCGGTAGTGCGTGTGTATGCACCTTTTCAGAAAATCTAACAGAAAAATCTTACAGAAAATTGTGTACTAGGCATTAAAGTCATCCAAGTAGCTTTCTTTTTCTGCAGTTTGTCCTGGCTCCCAATAGCTGTAGGAGCTGCCATTTGAAAGTAATCAAGTGTGATTCTCTAAGGTTATCTAAACTGTTTGAGGCCCAGTTTCCTATTCCTCCACCTCCGCTGATAAAAGCTTTTGTTTGCTCATTGCTACTGCTAATTACAGTAGTGCCTGCTCTTTCTGGGGACAGCAGGCCACAGAAGTAGGGCAATAAAAGCCTCTAACAAACATTTAAATGTAAAAAGAAAAGGTAGAATGTAATTTTTTTTTTAGTAATGAGCCACATTGTTAGTATGTACTTTTAATGTGCTATTGAGGTGGCCATACGTCTGTTGATTTTGTGGCCAATCAACCATCCAATTCGATTATCAAATTGGCTGAAAATCACGCGTTTGGGTTTGGATAGAAAGCTCATCGCTCACGTGAGAACACTCTGAGCAACTTTGCAGAAGCGCTTTTGAGGCGAATTTTAAAGCAAACAAAAACAACCTGAAAATGTTCTTAGGGCTCTTTCACATTAGGGCAGACTTTGTGCGTTAACGCAAACGGCAGCCGTTTGCACCAAGGTAAGATGAAAGTCCATAGACTTTCATTTTACCTTTCACACTCGACGCTGCGTTTCGATGCGTTGTGGTTCCGACGCACCTGGGCGCAGTTTTTCCTCCAACGCACCCGCAAGCCGGCGTTTTCCGTCGGGTTTAATTACCAGCTACCGCCGCTGATTGCGTCGCACCGCAGATACCCGACGACACGCCGCAGGCAGACAACGCGTGCAGGAGAGCGGCTCCTGTTCGCGTTCTCTGATGGGAAAGAGCCCATAAGGCTTAAAGAGACACTGAAGTGTCTAAAAAAAATCTTTTTATTTATTAAATGTGTTTAACCTAATAGCCCTAACTAAACCGCCACATTCCCGCCGCTGTAAACTATCTAAATCCCCCCAAACTCCCCCCTCCCTCTCCCCTCCAAAATTCACGACTTTCTTGGTCGTGGATTTTGCTGCCCTAAGCTCTTCCGTGGGAGGCAGAGCTATGACCCGCAGCTCTGCCTCACACGCGTCTGTCAGCGGCGGATCTCCGCCTCTCCCCCGCCCCTCTCAGTGATGGAAGACTGAGAGGGGCGGGGAGAGGCAGCGATCCGGGCTGACAGACGCGCTGAGAGGCAGAGCTGTGGCTCTGTAGCTCTGCCTTACACGGAAGCGCTGCCCGTAGTGTGCCTCGGGGAGTTTGGGGGGATTTAGTTTAGAGCGGTGGGAATGCAGCGGTTTAGTTAGGGGTCTCATCTTAGGCTTAAACACTTTTATGAAATAAAAAGAAGCTTTTTTTTTTTTTTTTTTTTTTTTTTTGAGACTTCAGAGTCTCTTTAATTCACTAAACCTTGATAACTGTGTTTTGCGAGTTTGTGCACAAAAAAATCGTGATTGCGCGTAAAAACTGTTACATGCGTTATAACACTAGCGCGACCGTTCTATCAGTTACCACGGTTTAGTGAACAAGCCCTAACACAGGGCATTCTGCTTAGTATGTCGGTAGATGTTTGGCAAATGGCTGTAAGTGACGAGATCTCCTTTTGTGCTTCGGCTGCAGGTACACTTTATTACTGGATAATTTTCTTTCCACAATTGTGGTTGATGTCAGAGCGAGAGTGTTCTATAGCGATTTCTGCCTAACGCATGACTAAATTTATGATGTCATCCCATAAAGAGTAGATTTTAAATTACACGCCGCTCTTTACTGGCCCATTCACATTAAGTCGATGATGTCTAGGCTGTGACCTTCATTTTTACAGCGGAGACCCCATAAAATGGCTTCTGCATGGCGCTGATATACGGCTCTGTGTTCGTGCGTGGCGTCCTGAAATTCTCTGGATGGTGGCCGATTCTGAGAAACGGGTTCAGGCCAGAAAGAACTCTGAGCTTCCTCGAGGCCCCCCCCGACCTTGGAGCTCAGAGTCAGGACATCGCACGTGAATGATTTCCGACTAACGGATGACAACTGAAAACTATGTGATGTGTAATGATTCTGCGCCTACTGTGACCACACAGTTGTTCGTTAGTCCGTATGGACTGAAGGACAATCATTCAAAGCTCATAAGTAGATGCTGTATACATGTATGTGCAACGCTGTAATAACAGCACAGGAGACTTGGGCGCAGCTGGCGCCACCATAGGCCGTCATAGGAATTACAGCTATAGCGGTGCACAGTAACGTCGGCGCCTTAGAAGACAGAGCTGAAGTTACTTGTAATTCAGCCGCCAGCAATAGCAGGAAGCCGAATTACATCATTCCTCACCATCCACATGGACCTGGAGGGGGAATAGTAGTTAACACCGCCGGGACTTGTGCAGCAGCAGGGTAAGCTGAATATCGGCTGTATCCTGTGCCCAAGTCTCCCGGCAACAATTTTATACATATGCGCTGAGATTTATGCTAGCCATATGTAGCTTGATTTTGAGAAGATATGTTTATCCAATTGATCACTCTGATCAAAATCTAATTGGAATGTGACAGATTCCTTTCACACCCCACACGTGTATTCTAGCAAAAAAAAATGTTTTGAAGTAATGCTGTGGCCTTTCGATAGACTATCACTTCTGCCCAGAAAATTTCGATCAGTGGCAGCCTCCTGGCCGCAATAGCAGCATAGGGGGCGATATAAAGGCTGGGAACGTGAAGAATCACTCGCGTTCCCATGCCTGTCGGCCGGTGACGGCCAAACCGGAAGTGTTCGCCGGCGGGTCCTGGAGCGTCAGATCGGGGCTGCGAGAGCACCGATCGGCTGCAGGGGGCTGAGGGAAGCCCCAGGTGAGTAAATCTCATTTTTTATACTTGACTTAAGGATCACTTTAAAGTGAACCCGAGTTGAGAGGTATATGGAGGCTGCCATATTTATTTCCTTTTAAGCAATACCAGTTGCCTGGCTGTCCTGCTGATCCTCTGCCTCTAATACTTTTAGCCACAGACCCTGAACAAGCATGCAGCAGATCAGGTGTTTTTGACATTGTCAGTTCTGACCAGATTAGCAACATGCTTGTTTCTGGTGTGACTCAGACACTACTGCAGCCATATAGATCAGTAGGACTGCCAGGCAACTGGTGGTGTTTAAAAGGAAACCAATATGGCAGCGTCCATATCACTCTCGCCTTGGGTTTACTTTCACGAGAACCCAAGGCAAACCTTGCAGGAAAAGTGTGGCTGTCAAGTGGTCCCCTCTCGTCTGAGGCCTGTGGAGGGAGTGGCAGTCAGCTGAGGTGGGCGGAGTTTGGACAGCAGGCTTGTGTAGTGTGCCAATTAAAACCATGCTGTCATGGGGGGGGGGGGGGGGGGCAGGGGGGACAAAGGAAGCATCAATAGCAGTGGCCTTCTTAAATTAAATAATGGCATTTAGGTGCATTTCTTTCAGCTGTTTGCCTAGAGGAATGGGCCAGGTTATTAAACTTGTAAGCAGGATAGGCTCATTAATGGCGTTTATCTCTTGGACATCCTTGTCACGCCTCCCCGAAACACCGGCGTAAGATTTGTAATGATTGCGGCGTCCGGGTCTGTCACAATCCATGCTGCAGATTTTGGTTAGATTTTCACTTAGCTCAGATCAGCCGTTTCCTCTGTCCTGATAACCTTTGTCACAACCAAGCTGAGCTGATAGCGGCCAGACACAATTAATGATTCACTGTTACCGTAATGATTACTTACAAAATCCGCTAAAAACTTAGTGTGAAAAGAATCAATGTCCATAAATGCCACTTTTCAATATGACAGCTTAGATCCTCTGCCGGCATAACTTCTGACTGGTGAAGAGCTGTTAGATAGAGAAGATCATTTTACTTTGATGCAGGAAAAAATTACTTTTAACCTTCCTGATCACAAACCCCCTCAGCAGAGGGATCCCCTCCTGTAGGTCAGACATCCCGAGCTGTGAGCTGTGAAGTATGTCTGTGACCTCATATGGGAGATTTACAGCACTTCCTGCTTCCTGTCCAGAGAAAGCCAGCAGAGCTCTAACAAAAACAGACTTAAAGGACAACTGAAGTGAGAGGGATATGCTGCCGTATTTATTAACAATACCAGTTGCCTAGTATGGCTACAGAGGCGCCAGAAGGATAAAAAGATCCAAACGTTTTAAAAATGAGGAGGTAGTGGTGGACTTACCTCCTCCGGGCAGACACAAGAAAATGCACATCAATTTTCAGCAAAACAGTTTATTTACATACTCCAGTAAAATACAACGGGTTTCGCGGGAGTGACCTGCTTCCTCAGGCAATAAGATGGAGCATATACAAAAACATGTCTGGTACTAAACCAAGCTCCTCCGGCATTTTCTTTTTATCCTTCTGGCGCCTCTGTATCCATACTACATTATACATATCCACCCTTGGTGGAGGCGTGTTACCCCGTTTTTTCCTAGATCTACGGAGAGCGACTTCTTAATCCTGATTGGGGACAGGTCTAATCCTCTCCACCTGCCTCTACATAGGTTGCCTATGTGGTAACCCTGACTTGTGAGTATACTGCACATACTCCTTCCACACACCTTCATTTACCAGTGCATACTACACTATATTGGGTTCTCTGTGTCTCTCTTTGTTTCATTTGCAAATACCAGTTGCCTGGCAGCCCTGCTGATCCTCTGCCTCTAATACGTTTAGCCATGGACCCCAAACTAGCATGCAGCAGATCAGGTGTGTCTGACTTTGTCAGATATGAATGCATTAGCTGCATGCTTGTCTCTGGGCTGCCAGGCAACTCGGATTGCTTAAATGGAAATATGGCGGCCTCCATATACCTCTCTGTTGTCCCTTAAACAAATACAACCTTCTTTGTAGCATGGAGCAGTTTGAACCTCCACCATGTTTTTGTCTTACTTCCTCTACACAGGACCTGCAGGGCTTAAAGTGGATCCGAGATAAACTTTTACTCATTGCATAATTGTGTTCCTTTCATATAGTTTATAGGGCATTCCTCAAGCCAAATACTTTTTTTGTTTTAATACTCTAAATCCCTATAAACTACAAAAGCCTTGCTCACAGCTTTTCACAGTGCCTTGGCAGTGTAGCAAGGGCTTATGGGAGCTCAGTCTGGGCAGGAGGAGGAGGTTACTAGCCATTGATTTCAGAGGCGGAGGGTGGAGGAGAGGGGAGTGAATTTACACACAGGCAAGCTGATAGCATCTCCAGCCCTCAGCCTGTGACAATGTGACAAACAGAACATGGCTGCCCTCATTGTATCACAGGAATAAATAATCATAAACATTTGAAGCTGTTTGCAGCTAGATACGCTGTGTAAACTATCTAAACTTTAGATAAGATATATAGACAAGTTACTTGTTATAGTTTTTCATCTCGGATCCGCTTCAAAGAGACTCTGTAACATTAAAAAACGCCCCTGGGAGGTACTCACCTCGGGTGGGGGAAGCCTCGGGATCCTAATGAGGCTTCCCACGCCGCCCTCTGTCCCACGGGGGTCTCGCTGCAGCCCTCCGAACAGCCGGCGACAGACCCGACTGTGACTTCAATATTTACCTTTGCGGGCTCCAGCGGGGGCGCTGTGGCTGCTGTCGGCTCCGAAGTAGACGGAAATACCCGATCTCAGTCGGGTCCGCTCTACTGCGCAGGCGCCGGAGACTTGCGCCTGCGCAGTAGAGCGGACCCGACGGCGATCGGGTATTTCCGCCTACTTCGGAGCCGTCAAGAGCGCCTGCGCAGGAGCCGGGAAGGTAAATGACGTCACCGCTGTACGAAGGGCTGCATCGAGACCCCCGAGGGACGGAGGACGGCGTGAGAAGCCTCATTAGGATCCTGAGGCTTCCCCCACCCGAGGTGAGTACCCCCCAGGGGACGTTTTCACGTTACAGTTCCTCTTTAAAACATGACTGGAAAGGCTAATGGAGGTCCTAGGAACAGGAAATGAGGCAGATCTCACCAGCAGGGCTACAGACAGCAGCTAAGACCTGACAGATACAAAGTACGCATTATGCTTCTGTATTCAGGAGGAAAGGTACCTACTACAATTACAAAAGTATGGTAGCCAATATGGCCAAGTTGGGATCCAGTAGTCTGTTATTACAAAGAATTGTTTAATCGGTGGTAGTTGCAGAAGCCCTCTGATGTAAAATGGCAGTGTTGAGCCATACAGGTCCTCTTCATGTTTACATTAGTCTTCCCCGGCCGTGTTGGTGCATTGTGCGCACTAGTTTCTAAAAGGCGTGTGTTGTCTTCCACGGTGCTGCTGTATAATGCCACTGACCAGGGTGGTACTGTGCCATGGTATAAGACAGTGGTGCCCCGAGTCACTTATTGCTAGAAAGCTGGAGGAGGGAGAGCTTCCTGTTCTCAGACAGAGCCGTGTGGGAACAGCGAGCAACAGGTTCTCTTTCTTCTCAGCGCTGTACTTCCTGCCCCACTTTCGGTATGACTTCCTGCCTGTAAACCAGAGGCCAGGCCATGATTAGTACGTGCTCAGTTTAGCTGTGTGCTTTTACTGACACTGCAGCTAAGCCCCCAAGTCTGTTTTTACATTTGCTCAGAGCCGAGCATAATTCCATATTTAAAGGGAAGGTCCAAGCAAAATAAAAAAAATAGTTTCACTTACCTGGGGTTTCTACCAGCCCCATGCAGCCATCCTGTGCCCTCGTAGTCTCTCACTGCTGCTCCAGTCCCCCGCTGGCAGCTTGCCGACCTCAGAGGTCGGCGGGCCGCACTGCGTACATTTTTACGCATTCCCGCTAGTGCAGAAACATTAACACATACATTTTTACGCGTTACTAGTTCAATGCGTAAATTTTTACGCATCGAACCACTAATGCGTAAAAATGTATGTGTTAATGTTCCTGCACCAGCGGGAATGCGTAAAAATGTACGCAATGTGGCCCTGACCTCCGGGGTCGGCAAGCTGCCAGCGGGGGACTGGAGCAGCAGTGAGTGACTACGAGGGCGCAGGGTGGCTGCATGGGGCTGGTAGAAGCCCCAGGTAAGTGAAACTCATTTTTTTATTTTGCTTGAACCTTCCCTTTAAGCAGGTGGGAAGCAGTTTATTTAAAAGCCTGCAAATCAGGAAAAGTACTAGGTCCTGCCAGCCATAGATCCTCAGCAACTGATCACTGCCTGCAATACCCAGTGTGCCTGAAACGCACATTTTAAAGGACAACTGAAGCCAGAGGGATGGGGAAGCTGCCATGTTTTGCCTTTTAAGCAATGCTAGTTGCCTGGCTGTCCTGCTGATCCTCTGCCTTTAATACTTTTAGCCATAGACCCTGAACAAGCATGCAGCAGATCAGGTATTTCTGACATTGTCGATCTGACAAGATTATCTGCATGCTTGTTTCCGGTGTGATTCAGTCACTACTGCAGCCAAATAGCTCAACAGGACTGCCAGGCAACTGGTATTGTTTAACAGGAAATAAATACGGCATCCCGCCTATTCATCTTCTTACTTCAGTGAGAAGCACTGCTATAGAACGCAGTGTTTTGTCAGTCCTGCACACGTCTTGGTGACAGGCAGAAGCCGTAGTCTGAATCCATCCTCCTCAGACACCTCCTGAGGGCCCGTGGTTCCCAGACTTGAGTTGTATTTATGTGTGGGGGACTCCTGGTCCCGGCTGTGGTCGGGTTTGAAGGCGACGGCCTGCGCTGTAATTCCCGGTGACAGTGTTTACGCCGGGCGGCAGGATATACTGTCTGCTGCTTTATCGCCCCCCTGGAGCGGAGTGTCCTGCGCGGCTGTAAATCATGTGATATATATGCGCGTGTATCCATACATCTGTATTAATGACTTCTCCACTGGGCCTCTGCTCAGGGCTGCCATATATCTGGGTCTCCATGTAACACGTATTCGGCCCTTGATGGAAGATTTTGCCTTGGGGGTGCAGGAAAAGAAATACCGCATCTCAGACCTTTTTCTGATTATATTTACTTGTTGTATTCATGTCACTGTCCTGCAGTGGATCTCAATGTGGTCCTGCAAAGCATTGGGGTAATAGCCCTACCACAGACTAGGGACCATTTTTGTGAGGAAACCAGTTAAAGAGGCCCTGTCGTGACTTATGCAGAATGCAGTAAATTATTCAGAATCCCGACATTTATGCTTAGGTTGCCTGTGTGGCTGGTGTGATATTAGCACAGGGTTTATGTGAGGTTTTGGAATCTCCTCAGTGAGTGGGGCGCATGCCAGCTTTTGTGCCAGCACCACTTCTAGGAAATATTTTTGTTGTCTACCAAGAAGTGAGATAAGAATCGCAGGCCGGGCAGGCAGCTCCCTGCGGCTTCCTCACACCTGGCAGGGTGGCAGAGCGAGGCCATGGCGTTATCGAGTTCACACGCGGCATTATCAGGCAGCCTTGTTTTGAATGGTTTATGTGGTATTATGGGATCCTTTTATACCGGGTGCTATAAACTGAAAACTCAACCTCAGCTGAACCTCAGAGAGGAACTTGTGTGAAAATATCGTAATGAATAAAATTGCTTTTTTTTTTTTTTTTTTTTTTTAAATAATTTATAGATGAGTTGGTGTTTTGCCAATGTAAAAACCCGGAGGAAACCCACACAGCCAGAGTGCTACCCTCTACACCACTGTGCTGCCTGGTGGCGTTTTTCTCTTTCCGCTTCATCTGCTGTATACCTATCCATAGTTCTGGTACCCCACATGTTTGTCACCAATGTAATGTGGCATAACAGTAGGCCTGAAAGATAAATCGAATTTAAATCGAAATCGCGATCACCAAGATCACAATTTCAGAATCGTCAAAGCGGCAAATATCGCGATCACGTCATTTCCACACGGCGAAGTTTGAAGAAGCGCCTTCAAACTTTCCCAAAGTCCCAGTACCCGCAGCGTTGGACATACCTTCCATCCTCTATCGCCCTCTGCCGCCTCTTGTGCTTGGCAAAACTCCGGGTTCCTGTATGTCACATGATATACAGGAAGTATGCCGTGCATTAGAGCCTGCAGGAGGCAAAGTGGATAGACGGGCATCGCTGGACTCGTGCTTGAAGCTATGTCCAGAACTGATGCAGCTTGGGGGACAGAGGAGGCACAGAGAGACACAGGAGACACAGAGGGGGCACAAAGAGAGACACAGAGTGGGCACAGAAATACAAAGGAGGCAACAGAGAGACCCAGAGGAGGCATAAAGAGGCAAAGGGGGCACAATGAGAAATGGGGACAGAGGGGGGACAGGCACAAAGGGGGGGGGGGGAACAAAGCTTGATTTGAAGGAAACCGTGAATTGAAATCGTAATTTTGGACAGAAATCGCTCAATTCAATTTTTTTCCTAAAATCGTTCAGGCCTACATAACAGTCCCGTGGCCATTGCACCAGTGATGAGCAAGTAGGGCAGCTAGATTTCAGGATGGGCAGAAAATGAGTGAAGAGGACATTGAGAAGCTAAGGACATCATTTTGAAAGTTCCTCACCCTGCCAGCTGCCCCTATCGAAGCATTGTAGACCCTTTTCTTGCCACAACAGGGAGTGGAAAATTTTAACCATTTTCCATACTAATCAAAAAACCAAAATAAACGGTTTTTGAGTTTGGTCACCACATTTATTTTGTGTGTGGTGGGGGAGGTGGAGAGTCGGGAGTTTTTATGCTGTAGTATGTTAGGACTTCACTGCTGTGTTCATCTTGGAGTGTGGTTTTTTCAGTCTGGTTGTGTGGAGATTCTTTAGCCATTACCATATGCTTAAACATTGAATGGATGTTTTGCTTCTGTCGAGTTTTCAACGAACTAGGTCAAATTTTACTTTTATTCGCTGTGTCTCATCATGCTTAAAGAGAACCCGAGGTGGGTTTGAAGAATATTATCTGCATACGGAGGCTGGATCTGCCTATACAGCCCAGCCTCTGTTGCTATCCCAAACCCCCCTAAGGTCCCCCTGCACTCTGCAATCCCTCATAAATCACAGCCATGCTGCTGACAAACAGCTTGTCAGAGCTGGTTGTGTTTATCTCTATAGTGTCAGTCTGCTGCTCTCCCCGCCTCCTGCAGAACTCCAGTCCCCGCCTGCATCCCTTCCCTCCCTGCTGAGTGGAGGGAAGGGACAGGGGCAGGGACTGGAGCTATGCAGGAGGCGGGGGAGCAGCTGAGACTGACACTACAGATGTAAACACAGCCTCACAGCACGGCTGTGATTTTTGAGGGATTGCAGAGTGCAGGGGGACCTTAGTGGGGTTTGGGATAGCAACAGAGGCTGGGCTGTATAGGCAGATCCAGCCTCTGTATGCAGATAACATTCTTTAAACACACCTCGGGTTCTCTTTAAAGGAAACCTGAAGCCAAAATATACTTGGGATATAATGATTTGCATGTGTAGTGTGAATAATGAGTAGAACATTAGTAGCAAAGTCTCATATTTTTATTTGATAATTTTATATATAAAACCTTGCATAATGCTATCACAGTTGCAGTTTAGAAACCACACTCTGGGCCTGATCCAATTCAATACTTCTAAATTTTCTACTAGGACAGTGATAGGCAAACTTGGCTCTCCAGCTGCTAAGGGACTACACGTCCCACAATGCATTGCAGACAGCCACAGTCATGATTCATAAAGGCAAATGCATTGTGGACAGCTGGAGAGCCAATTTTGACTATCAGTGTCCTAGGAGATAATTTTTCATCTTCTGTTTAAAGTGGATCCGAGGTGAACATTTACTCATTGCATAATTGTGTTCCTTTCCTATTGTTTATAGAACATTCCTCAAGCCAAATACTTTTTTGTTTTAATACTCTAATTTCCTATAAACTAAATAAACCACGCCCACAGGTTTTCAGAGAGCCTTGGCAGTAGCAAGGGCTCATGGGAGCTCAGTCTGGGCAGGGGGAGGAGGAGGTGTTATATTAGCCATTGATTTCAGAGGCAGAGGGGAGGAGGGAGGAGGAGGGGGGGATTAGGTTTTTTTCACAGTCTGAGTGCTGATGGTGCAGATAAGCCTGCCTCTGTGTAATGTTTACAAACAACATGGCTGCTGTCATTGTATCACAGGAAGAAATAATCATATTCTATTAATCTAAACTTTAGATAAGATATATAGACAAGTTACTTGTTATAGTTCGTTTTTCATCTCGGATCCGCTTTAAAATAATATTTGCACTCTGCAATTGAAAATGTATCAAAAAGTGAGTTCAAAAGGCATCTTATTTATAATTTGAAAATATCACCTAGGAGAGAACTTAGAAGAAAAAGGGAATTGGATCGGGCCCTCTGTCTTTTAAGCTATAAAACAAAGTAGAAATAATGACCTTTGAACTTTCTTGCTGGAAGATGGGCTTCTGTCCATGCAGGAGGTGAATGCGGATCTAGGTCGAATTCTGATGATTCATGCTACAATCCATTGGAAATCAGTCTATAGTGCATAGGCAGGCAACAGATCGCTCTCTGATCAGATACAATCAAAGAGAGGTCTGTGTCATGGTTGATCTGCCCATACATTGACAAAGCAAGCAATGTTTATCTTGCTTTGTGACTGCTTAACTTATTTGGTGTTTTTGTTTTATTTATGCCATATGTTCATATAATGGAATTATTCTGTTACGTTCTTGCATGCCATTATCTAATTTTGTTCTTTCTTCCTCCTTCCAGATTCCTCGTCTTCACTTATTATTGCTGATTTGGGAATAGTCCAAGTGATTAAGTACTTTCACTGCTAGAGACCATTTTGTCAGTCCAAGTCCCATATACTCTTGTGCTACTTGGCGGACTTTTGGATTTGTCATGGAGCAGCGGGAGAATGCCAGCGGCAACCGGCAACGTTGTTGCGACACAGATTTTCTTCCATCAGCCTCATCGGGGAAGGCCTCGACCATGTCCGGTTGTGCCGGAGGCGACAACTTGATGCCGGCCCCGGGGGCTGCCAAGACTGGACCTGGAAATGGGGAGTCTATGGAGCCTGAGGAGGAAGATGAACTCGGGTCGGGCCGAGATGTGGATTTAAACTCCAACGCGGATAGCGAAAAGTGGGTAACTGGAGATGGCTTGGAAGAGCAGGAGTTCTCCATCAAGGAGGCCAACTTTACCGAGGGGAGTCTGAAGCTCAAGATTCAGACCACCAAGAGGGCCAAAAAACCCCCGAAGAACCTGGAGAACTACATTTGCCCCCCAGAGATTAAAATTACTATAAAACAATCGGGAGAGCAAAAATTCCCCAGGTCCGGGAGGAACGGGAAAACCATGAAAGAAGACGAGAGAGTCCACGTAAAAAAGAAGGTAAGAACGTCACCCCTAACCTACAGTGGTAGTTTGTTTGTCAGTTCAAGGTTGATTATGAAAATGCAGTCATCCTTTCCACCAAGATGACTGCAGATAATTCAGATCTTTGATATGGGCTGCTGCACTTTATTCATCCTTTTCGCTAATCCATTGAGGAATACCATGCAAGAATCTTGTACGGTACAATGTTTGTATGAAGGGTGCAATTGCCATTTTGAATCCCAACCTTCTAGTTCTGAGTTGGTTTCCCTTTTTCATTGAGTAGTTTTAAGAATGTCCATCACTTGACCAGTATTAACTGAACTACATTCTTTTTAAACTGTGGATTTATCAGTGACTATTAAATAAACTTTAAAAATTAGAGGAATGTGGAAGCCGCCAGGTTTACTCCTTGAAAACGACTAGATGTCTGACTCTTGTGCTGAGGTTTAGAATTTTCTGAAAAATGCCTGGAAAAGGCTTGTGGCCCATGGAGTCAGGACTCTGGGTGGTCAGTGAGATGCTAATAATCATGGTTGAGTGCAAATTGTTTTCAGTTTAGAATTGGACCAATCAAAATGCTCGGCAGAAATCTTAGCATCTCATTGACCAGTCAGAAAGGCTGATTTTTGTCTCCTACTTTTAAATTAGTAGTTGTAACATCTTGGCAATGGGCTAGGGAAGTAGCATTATCTTGGAGAGTCCACAATGGCACCTTCCAAATTCCTGTCACTTCAAGTTTCTCTTTAACGAGTTTTAGTGGTTACACGGTTGTTCTTTCTAAGATCAAGACTGATGGCTTAGTGGTCATGTAAAAAGGAACAAGTTTTGTATTATTTGGCCTCTTCTGTTTCTCTCCAGTGTTCTGTGCTTCTCCTGAAAGGCTTAATATTCTATCTGAGACATGTAGATGTCTTTATGATTCCCTAACAAAGGTCTCCGTACTGTATCCACAAAAGTTAACTACTCTACTGTCACCCTAAATGGCTCTGGTTCCCAGCCTGGTTAGTGGTTGGCCCATGTCATAGTTCTACTTGTGGTGGTGTTTTCTGTGCAGAATGCATGACTTGGGAACCCAACTCCCTCTGGGGCCAGATCTATAACCAAACGATCTGCCCAGGGGAGCGGGGCCTTTTTCATGTGCACAGCTCACAATTAATTGGTTTTCTTTGAATTCAGATAGTCGAGAGAGAGAATTCTACTTTATTTTTGTTGCGATCTTCATGCTGGTGCGGTAGGTGATTGGGGAGATACATTTATATAGTGATAAACTGAATGGAAAATTGAAACAGAGAGAAAATATATACCGCTCTTGTCTTCATGCTGCCCCTGCCTATGGCCTTCTCCCCTGGCCCCACAATCTCACAAGGATAATCATTTTTGCCTCCACTTCTGGACAATTTTCCTGATCAGCAGACCCAACAAGTCTGTAGACTGGACCCATGCTTTTCCTGTGAGCCTGTTAATAAAGTAAATTTTCACTAGATGGCAAATGTGTTGCCATCTATGTACCTCAGGGGGTTCCAACTCCGGTCCTAGGGGGCCATATCCATGCCAGCGTTAAAGTTGAATGGAGAAGTGTATTCTACTTGATCAACCACACCTTCCCTGATTCAGTCCTATCAATTTATTTGAGTCTTGCCCAAAATTGTGTGAGGACCTCATCTCTTGAGGACTAAAGCTGGACATCACTGATCCACTATATGGGGCACTTCTGCTCTACGTACGGTTTGTATACTGAGACAGACCCCCAGAGTGGGCATAGCGCTTTGGATACGCTTCCCACTTCAGTCAGGTCTGTTGTTGAGTGGACCGACCCTCAGCGTTTGATGGACAAAACAATGGCGGTTCAAGAGAAGGGTTCTTTTTCTTTTAATAGATGTTTTTATGGAGTAAAATATCTACTCTGTAAAAAAAAAAAACTTACAAGTTGACTACGCTAATCCGCCTGTCATGTTTGAAGAATCCCCTTCCCCCCCCCCCCCCCACCACCATTGCCATACATTGCCGTAGGATTGGTATTGGTCTGTTTTGATTAAAGTGTACCAGAGGTGAGCCTTGGGCCAAATTTCAAATACATACCTCAGTAGATGGAAGCATCTGGACTCTGTTGAGGGTTCCCACTACTTCCTCCAGTCAACTGATGGACCCATTAAAGGAATCTGACAAGCTCTTGTCAGATTCCAAGCTTGCAGCCACGCTCCTCTTAAGGCAAGAGCATAGGCCTGCGTGCAGTGCGCTCATGTATAAAGAAGAGTATGCACGCGAATTGCTGTTGGGTCCTGGCCAGTGGCAAAGGAGGGTATGAGAAGCCTCTGGAAGATACTTTAGTATTTGATTTTTGTAGACAAGACACAGAACATTTATATTGCACTTTTCTCCTGGCGGACTCGAAGCTCTTGATCTGCAGCCATTAGGGTGCACGCAGTAGACACTAGCAGTGTTAGGGAGTCTTGTCCAAGGTCTCCTTACTGCACAGGAAGACATGAGATTCGAACCCTGGTCTCCTGTGTCAGAGGCAGAGCCCTTAACCATTACACTATCCAGCCACCTTTTGACCTTGAGTTCTCTTTATGGTGTCAGTTGATGGGAATTGTGCCTGCAAGAGCATTGTGGACCTGATTGTACAGGTCATATGTGACTCACTAGACTCCTCTGTGGTGCTCATTGTCTAGATCTGGTATCCTCCCAGCATACAGGTTTCATGAATGTTCTATGTAGGCATCACTGACCTAGATATCTGTGTTTGCATTGGTGTGCAAAAAAGGGCTTGTACAAGTTCAGTGAAATGTCATGTTAAAGCTGCTACTCCCGTTAGTAGTAGTTTTGTGTTTCTTTTTAAGGGTTATGCTGGAAGTAAGTGTATCCTGGGGGCGGTACAGGGGGCGTAGTGCATAGCACCTTCCCCTTGCACTTCTGGGTCCCTGGTTCAAATCCCAGCCAGGTCAATATGGACGTGTTTATATCCAGACTGAAAACCCACCTGTTCAGTTTGGCATTTGCAGAAATATAACTTTTGTTGTGTGAATACTTTATCCTACTACCATTTACTGAATCTGAGAGAGCCTAAGGGCTCATTCACACTACACAACGCAAGCACGAACACGATTTCGTGCTTGCGTTGCGATCGCACGGTCAACGCATGGAATGCATGTCGGGGACCGCTAGAGCGCAGATGCCGGCAGCCGTACTCGTCGGAAAACGTGTACGTCGTGCGATTTTATGTCCCCAGAAGCGTTGCATCGTAACGCATGGGAACGCACACCTGTAGTGTGAATGGTAACATGAAAGTCTATGGACTTTCATGTTGCCATGTGGCTCGTACACTATGTGTGTTGCATCAAAACTGACAGCGCAGCACATAGTGTGAATGAGCCCTAAGCGCTTTGAGTCCTATGGGAGAAAAGCGCTATAGAAATGTTATTGTATTGTATAATATGGATGCAGTTTGTATGGTCCTCTCCTGTTCCGAGTACTCCGGCTGCCTCCCATATCCCAGAAACTTGTCCAAATAGCCGGAAGCCGAATTGCATCTTACCCCCATTGACTGACGCCTTGGAGGAGGAATAGTAATTATTTGCCACAGTGGGGTGAGTCTTTTTTCTGGCTTCACCCTGCATCCAAACTTCCTGGTGCCCTTTTTACATGTATGCAGGATTTAGATGGGCCTATAGTAAGTAACTGGGTAGAATCTAGACAGGTCTACAGGATGTAAATACATATTGAGTTGTTGAGGGAGGGGGAGTGGTCAGTAGGCTATGGGAGGATGCTGACTGGCTGGATTCAGACGCACATCTATATTGAGTTGTTGAGGGAGGGGGAGTGGTCAGTAATAGTTGTTGAGGGAGGGGGAGTGGTCAGTAGGCTATGGGAGGATGCTGACTGGCCAGATTCGGACAGACCTCTTTGGAGCCACTAAGGGACTAGAGCACAAGTCAAATCCCCTATTTTCACATAATTGGAGCAAATTCCTCGACTCGTTGTCCAGTAGGTACGGTACACAGCAAAAAGGGCTGCTTGTCAATTTATTCAATATCCTACCGGAGTCCTACTTTAAAGGACACCTGTAGTGATAGGTATATGGAGGCTGCCATTTGTATTTCCTCTTACAATACCAGTTGCCTGGCATCTTGCTGATCTATTTGGCTGCAGTATTGACTGAATAACACCAGAAACAAGCAGATAATCTTGTCAGATCTGACAGTGTAAGAAACGCCTGATCTGCATATGCTTGTTCAGGGGCTATGGCTAATAGTATTAAGAGGCAGAGGATCAGCAGGACAGCCAGGTAACTGGTATTGCATAGAAGGAAATAAATATGGCAGCCTCCATATCCCTCTTGCTACAGTTGTCCTTTATACCCGAAGTGACATGATGAGATAGACGTGTATGTACAGTGCCTAGCACACAATAACTATGCTGTGTTCCTTTTTTTCTTTCTTGGCCTGAAAGAGTTAAATATCAGGTATGTAAGTGGCTGACTCAGTCCTGACTCAGACAGGAAATGACTACAGTGTGACCCTCACTGATAAGAAATTCCAACTATAAAACACTTTCCTAGCAGAAAATGGCTTTTGAGAGCAAGAAAGAGGTACAAAGGGGAATTGTGCGCTAGGCACTGTACATACACATGTCTATCTTATCATGTCACATGTCACTTCGGGTATCCTTTAAAGCCACATGTATGGAATTCTCTGCTGCGAATCAGGTCTTGTTTTGCTTGGAGTCCGATAAATGCGACTTTCTCCCTTAAATCGCCTGTTTTAATCACAGACTCCTTGTTACACTGCACAATGGTTGTAATTTTCTCTCTGCAGCTTCTGGTGCTGCTGAAGTTTTAGTTTGGTGTTGTTTAATGAGTCTGACTAATTAGAGCTGTGTGTAATGAGTTTGAGCAGGAATCCCGATGATTTGTACAGTAAATGTATGCCCATAGGGTTGTGTTTGCCCCCGGGCGCGGCTGGTATGTGTTTGCTGTAGGCAGATGCGGTTAGGAGACTCGGTGCGTGACTAACATGTTTAATAACTCTCTGCTTGCACGGAATATCCGCTTCTGCACGTTTATCTCTATAAATGATCATTATATTAATCTCTTTAATTAATTTGCCTAGTGCTGAGAATTTCTTCTGCTCTCACTGCTAATTAAGCATGCCAGAATCCTTCAATGGACCTAAATGATTGAGAGTTGTAGGATGAATTGGGTTTTTTTTTAAACGGACCTGAACTCATAATTTCCTCTCTGCTCTTAAAGATAAGAAACAGCATAATAGCCTTTAAAGATATTGCTTTGTTCCAGCTGATATAAATCTGAAGTTTGTCTACTTCCTGCTTTCATGGAAGCAGACATAGGGATAACATCCTGTTTACAAATTAGCTGCTCTGCCGAGGCAGCCGGCTGACACAGCTGAGAGATCAAATTACACTTGTGATTAGTCACAGATGAGGGGGAATTAGATGGGCTAAACCTTCTAAATACACATAGGGTGCATTTCTCGGTGTTTTCCTTCAGTCCTGTGCAAGAGTTCAGGTCCACTTTAAGGGCTGATTCAAGTGCTCTCCCTACCTTACTGGATAATTTTATAGGCACCGTAATGTGTCCAGGGAGCGGTTTGTAGGGTGTTACAGTGTCCACCAGTAGAGCTGATATGCGAGATGCTGATCACTGAGAATTTAAAGTGCATTCAAATCATATGCAGCTGGAAATTGGGCCAATCTAATGTATGTACTTCTGATGTTGACTGGGTCTTGGAAAGGGCCTTGAAAAAGGCCTTTGACTTTGCCTTGAACTAGGCCAAACCTCTCGTGTTTGTACTGCAGCCTCCTATCACCTCTCGGACTATCCACAGGCTTGCCTCCACTTAGATAAAGTATTGAACCCCCTCCCTCCCCTTTATCTTCCCCTCTCCCCTTTCTATCACTTACGGTACATGCACACGTCTGATTTTTCCAAACGACCAGTCGTTCGGACGTCAAATTGGGCGTGTGTACAAACGGTCGTTCGGCTAAGGCTGTTTTTCAAAATTGGCCTTATCAGCCAAACGACCATCTGTACACGCCCGATTTTGACGTCCGAACGATCGGGGTGGGGTGTTCAATACTTTATTTAAGTGGAGGCAAGCCGACCAGTCCATTGGAAAAATCAGACATGTGTATTCTTTAGAGTGGGCAGTGAGTTGCTGAAAGATTAGTTTTTTTGGACTAGTCCATCTGCATATGGGGGATTCTCATTAGTTTCCATATTCTTTACAAAAGCACTTCCTGGAAAGGATCGATACAAATATGTCAACCAGCCTCCGTCCTTACTCATTTGACGCTGTTTTGGCAGTTTGACTGAGCAACTAATGATCCTTTGGTAAGTTCTTTTGTAACTAAGTACCTGAGAAATCCCCCCTCCCCCCCCCCCCCCCCCCCCCCTTTGAGGTGAAATAGTCCAAAATCAGTCAGATGTTTGCCGCCTACTGTAAGTGACAGCGCAATAGGAAAAACGTAATTTACAGTTAAATTTTACTCTAGGAGAAAGCTACATTTGATAATCCTGTATTTCAAATTTTTCACGATGGAGGTCCTTTAAGTGAAGCTGGTTGGCCCGTTCTTGGCGGTATTTTATGTTCTGCGATGGAACTGCCGTGGCCGGGATGTGGGGTTATTGGAGCTGTGTTTGTTGTTTTGTTCTTTCAGCCCCCTTCTCCACCCCCCTTCACCATTCTCCCAGAGATGATTGGTTTGCCATCCCGAGCCATGGATTTCCTATGCAGCCGACACCCCAAGCCACATGGACTGCTTAATGTTTGCGCGGGCCGCGGTGGCATGAATCCAGCCGTATCGATGCAAATAGCACCAGGTGGCTCAGCCGCTACAGCTCTGAAAGTCATTTCAATAACAGCATGCTGGCGAATGAGACTGTCAACGACCCCGCTATGGAGGATGGGATATTATCCTTCCCCACTGCTATGCTGAATGACTTTCTTCTGCGCTCCTGATTTCTTGCTTTCTCTTTTTTTTCTGATCACTGTAAGAGCGAAGGAAATATTTATTAGCCAGGGATGCAGAACATGGGGGCTGCTATTTGTATTGTGATACGGGGCCTTGTGTTTTGTTGAAATCAGAATTTGTCAAGGCAGCAACATGGGAGATTTACTCCTTACATCTCCACTGGCACCACTTTGCTTATGTGTATTCTGGCCTCAGAAGTGGAAATAGAGAAAAAATACACAGCAGAAATCGGCGGTCTGTCCAGTGCAGGAGACCAGCGAAAATAGGGTGGTGATGTGCTACGGTATACATTGCAAATGTTAAGATGTACCTTTTTTAGTATCTCTAAAATATGTTGAGAATTCAAGGCTTAAAGAGGAACTCCAGTGAAAATAATGTAGTAAAAAAAGTGCTTCATTTTTTTACCATAATAATGTATAAATGATTTAGTCAGTGTCTGCCCATTGTAAAATCTTTAGTCTCCCCGATTTACATTCTGACATGTATTACATGGTGACATTTTTACTGTGGGCAGGTTATGTAGCTGCTCCTAGCTGTTTTGGCTGTTAGAGACAGCTGTAAACAGCTAATTCCTGTCTGTGAACATTGTTACATTGTAGCAGTTTGCCCAGAGTACCGCGGTACTCAGAGCTTCGTGTGGGAGGGATTTCAGCACAAAATCAGTCATACAGCGCCCCCTGATGGTCTGTTTGTGAAAATCATTATATTTCTCATGTAAAAGGGGGTATCAGCTACTGATTGGGATAAAGTTCAATTCTAGGTTGGAGTTTCTCTTTAAATGAAGCGCAACATAGTGCTGGTGGTCTTCAAATAAAGGCGTACGTGTGGGCTGTGGCCGTGCGTATGAGTAGGGCACACCTGAAACTGCACAAAATGTTTCTACATGTTTCATCCTAGAGGGGCTTTGTCAGGGGAGATAGCGTTAATGTACTGGATAGGAGTACGCGATAGCAAAGTCTATACAAGGAGAACAGACATCGCTTCTGGCAATCCCTTGATAAAGCTTTATATCCGTTTTCCATTGTATATACAGTACTTTGGTATTATGTACTGCACTGTTTATTAATACTTTCTAACTTCAGCACCTTGCAACCAGTACTTCTGTACTCAGTACTTCACTTGGGTCATAGCGCCTAATGTTCATACTCCTTTAGAGACACAGGACCAGCAGGACACCCTGGACAGTGTCATAGTTTTAAAAGGAAATTAATATGGCAGCCTTCTCATCCCTCTTACTACAGGAGTTACACAAAGTATTTCTATCTTTGTCACTTACGTTCTTTGGAGTTGTCATGAAAAGTAATTTAGTTGTGTTACACGATGAAAATGAAGTACTTGAACTTGAGGGTTACCTTAAAGTACAGAAAGCCACAGCTATATCCATTGAGGTACAAATACTATGACCGTGAGAAAAGCTGAAGGTATTGAAAACCAAAACTCCACAAAGTAGGGATTGTGGGATGAAAGACCGCATCTCTGTAGGTTGGGACTTGATGTTTGGGTTTAAAGTACAAATTAGATCTTAAAGAGACACTGAAGCGAAAAAAAAAATATGATAAAATGAATTGGTTGTGTACTATGAATAATTACTAGAAGATTAGCAGCAAAGAAAATATTCTCATATTTTTTTCAGGTATATAGTGTGTTTTCTAACATTGCATCCTTCTCTAATATGTGCAGATTACACAACATTCAGCATTCAAAATGATTCTTTTAGAGCAGTCTGTGAACTAATGACCTCTCCTCTGGAAGAGAAAAATAAAACTGTTCACTTACAGTAGAGATAATAAAAGTCAGAAAACAGCCCTCTCCAGGACTTTGAAAGTCGTAGAGATTAATGGCTTTTTTGCATAGAGATAACAACTGGAGTTTCATAACTCTTCCTGTACTGGAAACAATTAGACTGCTGTATCTGATCTTAATGTTTTATTTCTTAGCTGTGCTACACATACAAATCATAATATCCATAAATGTTTTTTCGCTTCAGTGTCTCTTTAACTCACAGAAAACTAGAGGGTAGTGGTGAGGTAGAGAACTGTAGTGCCGTTTTGTAGAGCTTGTGGCAAAGGAAAACTGCCTTGGGGGATTATTAAGGCCAAAAAGATTGTGGTGGTTCTCCATAATTTGTATTGTCGGGTTGTTCTCCGCAACCCTGTTTACAAGATGAAAGGGTTAGTGGTCCAACCAAAATTTCCAGGTCAGTACCTAAGGGTTAGTTGCCTCCTATTTTTAATTTCTCATAATGGTGGCAATTTCCATCTTTGGTTTAGGTGAAGTAAACTCTTACAAGGCTGAATTGTAGAAGTATCTGTAAAAGGTTTGTTTTTGTTGAAAGGGTCTCCTGGCTTCTGGACTGGATGAAGGGGCTTCTAAATGTTAGAATAATTCGTCCCATCTTTCTTTCCTTGGATTTCCTGAGCTCTGCCTTTTCTCAGTCGCGTTGCCTTTATACGCGGTGGATAATGGAGATCACATGTCTGCTGTGGATTCATCTGAGAACCTGAATAGATTTTGTTTTACTTTATCTCCACTGTTCCCATGTGTTTTCCAGCCATAAGTCATGATTGTTCAAAAGTCTCCTGCTAATGTGTTCCTGTTCCACAGCCAGATGTTTTTGTCATTTTCTGGGTCCCTCTCTTGGCAAACCAGCCTGTCCTTTTATGAATGGCCGGTCCACAAGAATAAGAATAGTCCAGGACTCCAAATTCTAGTCCACAGCGAAAGTATAGTGTTTAACTTTCCCTTAGAGATTTGATAGTCTGCCTATCCTTTCCGCTTTAGTTTGGTTTTATCATCTACATCCAGGCATGTAACCTGTTTATGATCTTTATAGCAAACCCGGGAGGTTTACAATACACTCACTGTTCTTGATACGTACCTCAGGACGGGACGCCTCCTGGATCATGACTCTGGACATGACTATGTACTCTGTAAAGTGCTGCAGAAAAATATGGTAGGACATTAGGCTATGACTGCGGTAGGATTAGATTGTGAGCTCCTCTGAGGACAGTCGGTGACATGACTATGCACTCTGTAAAGTGCTGCAGAAGATGTCACTACATAATAATAATATAGTAGGACATTAGACTGACTATGTACTCTGTAAAGTACTGCACAGTGTTCTC
Source organism: Hyperolius riggenbachi (assembly GCF_040937935.1). Taxonomy (NCBI): domain Eukaryota; kingdom Metazoa; phylum Chordata; class Amphibia; order Anura; family Hyperoliidae; genus Hyperolius; species Hyperolius riggenbachi. The sequence continues at coordinate 658,602,396 of NC_090646.1, forward strand.
CCCAGGCTCTTTTAGCCGGGTGCTTCACCCGGCTAGTTTTGGTGACCACCCGGCTGTTATCGGTTCACCTTCTCCTTTGCTGTATGCAGAGAAGCGTCGGCTCTGCATTCCGTTATCACGCCCCACCCGTCTACTTTTTCATGCCACCCGGCTGAAAAAAAATTCTGGGGAGAACACTGCTGCAGAAGATACCAGTGCTATATAAATACATAATAATATGGTAGGATATTAGACTATGGCTATGGTAGGATTAGATTGTCAGCTCCTCTGAGGACAGTTATTGACATGACTATGTACACTGTAAAGTGTTGCAGATGATATCAGCACTATACAAATACTAAATAATAAGCTAAAAGATGACCTTAACACATGTTCACAGTATATTCAGGTAGAATCGGCAGGTTCCTCATGAATGGCCCTGACCTGAGTACATTCCTCCAGTGTGCATGTGACACCGGCATAGAGTAGGGCCTCCCCCTTTCCTGCTCCTTTTAGCATGTTGGTCACTGGCTTGCAAAGCGCAGGCCACCATCTGCTGTGATGTGAGCTGCAAACAGGCCTCTGAAGCAGCAATAGCTTCTTTGTTGAAGGAGAAAAAAAAAAAAAGCGGCCTGGAAGTCGCTGTTGTTGTGTTTGTAGAGCTAAGAGTGTCTGGTATTGTGTTTCCCTCTCCCTGAGGGAAGATGGGTCCTTTTCTTCTGCAGCCCTTTGATTGCAGACCCCGCCACTCTGAGAAGGAGCCACGGGCTGCAGCTGCTCCTGTCAGCTGGGGACTCCCCTTTTCTATGAGCTGCCCGGACTAATCCAGCTCCAGAGAGTCTCCAGCCGGCCGCAGTTCCCACATGTCCTCACTAATCCCCTTCTTCTAACAAACGCTTATTTCAAGGGGCTTCCTGAATCGTTCCTGCGCTCCCAATGTACAGACCTCCTCTGCAGCAGGTAGGTAAGCAGGTCGCACAATACCACTATAGACTAAATGGCGAGCCTAAAGCGTGAGTTATATGGAGGCTGCCATATTTATTTCCTTTTAAGCAATCCCAGTTGCCTGGCAGCAATGCTAATCTATTTGGCTGCAGCAGGGTCTGAATTACACACCTGAAACAAGCATGCGGCTAATCCAGTTAGATTTCTGTCAGAGCACCTGTTCCGCATGCTTGTTTAGGGTCTATGGCGATAGATCTGCAGAACAGCCGGGCAACTGGTATTTTTTAATAGGAAATAAATATGGCAGCCTCCATATACCTCTCAGTTCAGGTTTCCCTCAAGCCATCCATGTGAACGGGTGATTTATTTCAAATGCATCTGTAGATATCCTATGTAATGCTGGGCATACACGGCTCGATTTTTCAAAATTCCGATTTGCAGTTCTTGTTCCTCTGCTTCAAAGCAAGACATTACTGAAATTAACGGTTCTCAATACGTTTAGGTGTGTGTTTGGTTAAATTGGACCTGAACTCTTGCACATGACACAAGGAAATGCACCCTGTATGTATTTAGAGAATTTAGCCTGTGTAATTCCCACTCATTTGTGATTTATAACAAGTTGTAATTTGATCTCTCCCCATGTCACATGACTACCTATGGCAGATAAGGCCATCTGAAAGCACAGGATGCTACCAATATGTCTGCTTCCATGAATCAGGAAGTAGAAACTGTGGCGATTTGTTTTAGGATTTGTATCAGGTGTAACAAAGACATGTTTTTTGTTTAAAGGTTATTATGCTGTGGGGTGCCTTTTAGAGCAGAGAGGAGTTCTGAGTTAAAGTCCGCTGAAGTGAGAGGGATATGGAAGCTGCCATATTTATTTCCTTTTCAAACAATACATGTTACCTGGCTGTCCCCCTGATCCTCTCTGCCTTTCATACTTTTATTTACAGCCCCTCAACAAGCATGCAGATCAGGTGCTCTGACTAAAGTCAGACTGGATTAGCTGCATGCTTGTCTCTGGTGTGATTCAGCCACTACTGCAGCCAAAGAGATCAGCAGGACTGCCAGGCAACTGGTATTGTTTAATAGGAAATATATATGGCATCCTCCATATAACTCTTACCTCAGTTCACTTTAAAAGTAAGGAACCTGAAGTTAGAGGGATATGGAGGCTGCCATATTTATTTGCTTTTGAACAATATCAGTTGCCTGGCTGTCCTGCTGATGATTCCAGCCTCAGCAGTGTCTGTATCAACCCTGAAACAAGCATGCAGCTAATCCAGTCACCCTTCAGTCAGAGCACCTGATCTACATGCTTGTTCTGGGTCTATGGCTCAAAGTATTATAGGCAGAGGCTCAGCAGGGCAGCCAGGCAACTGGTATTGCTTAAAGGGAACCTAAACTGAGAGGGATATGGATGTTTCCTTTTAAACAATACAAGTTGCTTGGCAGTCCTGCTGATCTCTTTGGCTGCAGTAGTGGCTGAATCGCACACCTGAAACAAGCACTTCAGTCAGAGCACCTGATCTGCATGCTTGTTCAGGGGCTGTAGCTGAAAGTATTGGAGACACAGTATCAGCAGGAGAGTCAGGCAACTGGTAGTATTTTAGAAGGAAAAATCCATATCCTTCTCAGTTTAGGTTCCCTTTAAAAGGCAATAAATATGCCGGCCTCCATATGTCTCTCACTTCAGTTCCCCTTTAAAGTGGATCCGAGATGAACTTTTACTCCTTGCATAATTGTGTTCCTTACATATAGTTTATAGGGCATTCCTCAAGCCAAATACTTGTTTTGTTTTGTTTTAATACTCTAATTTCCTATAAACTAATCAAGCCACACCCACAGCTTCTCCAGAGTGCCTTGGCGCTTGCAAGGGATTGTGGGATTTCAGTCTGGGCAGGTGAAAAAGGTGTTACTAGCTATAGATTTCAGAGGCAGAGTTTTCACAATCTGAGAGCTGCAGTGCAGATACAGATCAGTTGCCTGTGTAATGGAGGAGATAAGAGTGCAGTTTTCACAGAATATGCAGATTAGCATGCCTTGATACAGATAAGCTTACCTGTGTGTGTAATTGTGTAATAGTGACAAGCAGAAAACATTGCATCACAGGAAAAATATTAATATACTGTTGAAGCGGTTTGAAGATAGATTTGCTGTGTAAACTATCTAAACTTTAGATAAGATATATAGACAAGTCACTTGTTATATTTAGTTTTTCATCTCGGATCCCCTTTAAGTTTGTTTCAGGGTCTCTTCCAGGTACATCTCTGGCCAGTTCCCCTGCAGTAGAAGCGGCTTCCATCTTGAACAGGAGAGAGCAGGGGGAGGGGGGGGGGGGAGTAAATTGCTTTGTGTTATGCATTGAGAACATGTTGAGCCTTGCGGCTGTTTAGGATTCACATGCAGTCATTTATTTTAGTAAGTTGCGGCGTAGAACAAGAGTTATGCAGATGAAGGCGAGCGTTCTGGCGTGTTGAATGCGGCGGTGGACAAGTCGGAGATTAGCATACAACTGTTCAGGCCGTCTCGCGCTCTCTGGCACACAGCAATCCCACTTAACAAACACTTTTTTTTTAAATCAGATTTTGGTTCCCTTTTGAATCTTGCTGCGTTTTTTCTTTATGAAATGCAGAATGAGAAAAGGACAAAACAGGCGAACAGTCCTTGAGAAACGCATATTTTACATTTGCACGTCTTTCTTTTTTTTTGGGGGGGGGGGGGGTTGTTTCTGCTCCCTGCCTTCATTTTATTTTTTATCTGGGCAGCAAATCGGTTGGAACTGCAGTGCGCAGATTGAATTCGCCATCATTGCATTAAAAAAAATGGCTAAAAGACATGGGAACTCCATAGAGCTTTTGTAACTGTATGCAGCTTTGCTGGTAACGTTATCCCGTCCAAACACATGGTTTTCAAGCTGTGACTGATCACGTATGTGCGTGTGTGTCTCTGTCTGTCTGTCTGTGTGTGTGTGTGCATCCGTCTGTAAATGTACGCGTCTGTCTGTGTGCGCGTCCGTGTGTGTCTGTCTGTGAGTGTACGCATGCATCTGTCTGTGAGCGTTTGTGTGTGTGTGTGCGCACTCGTCTGTGAGTGTACGCGTCTATCTGCGTGCGTCCGTGTGTGTGCGTCCGTGTGTGTGTGTGTGTGTGTGTGTGTGTGTGTCTGTCTGAGTGTATGCGTCTGTCTGTGTTTCTGGCCTCAACCTCATTTGCCAACTGTTTCTGAAGTCAAGGTCACTGTGACCTTGTGAGCAGCAGAATTTGTCTGTGGTCCCTGCTGTCTTTATGGAGAGGGCGTCCTGGAAAGGAGGTAGAGACGTTCGGCTTTTGATGGTTAATGCGATCTTGTCATCACTTTTATTCTTATATATTTATATAGCACTGACATCTTCTGCAGCACATTACAGAGTACATAGTCATGTCACTGACTGTCCTCAGAGGAGCTCACAATCTAATCCTACCATAGTCATAGTCTAATGTCCTGCCATATTATTATGTATTTATATAGCACTGACATCTTCTGCTGCGCATTACAGAGTACATAGTCATGTCACTGACTGTCCTCAGAGGAGCTCACAATCTAATCCTGCCATAATCATATCTCCATCTTGTGCGATCTGAATTCTGATCAATTTGCATGATTTTCCGATCGTTTTTTAATTGTTCGATTGTTTTTTTTTAATCGATTTTCATAGCACTAAAATCGATCGAAAGAACGTTTAAAAAAAGATTGGAAAATCAATGGAAGTTCAGATTGGACATGTTGGAAATCGATTTGGCAGGTAAATCTGCCAGAAAATTGTATGGTGTGTACCTAGCATTAGGGGGAAGCCAATTAACTTATCTGTATATGTTTACTTCTTGCTGTCATAGGGTTAACTTCCTGTGTTTACAAATTAGCTGCTCTCTGCCATGGCAGCCAGCTGACACAGTTGAGAGATCAAATTACAGAGAGAAATGTACCCTGTATGTATTTAAAGACTTTAGCCTGTCTAATTCCCCTACATCTGTGACTAATGGCAACTGTAATTTCATCTCTCAGCTGTCAGCTCAGGAATCTCCTCTACCCTGGCAGAGCTGCTAATTTGTTAACACCGGATGTAGACACACTGCATATATATTGTAGGATTTGTATCAGCTGTAACAAAGAAATGTTTTTCTTTAAAGGTTATCATGCTGTTGCTTATCTTATAGAGCAGAGAGGAAGTTCTGGGTTCAGGTCCACTTTAATAACTACTTTAGTAACTTTAAAGTTATTCAATTGCTGCGTGGCCTGATGGGTAGGCAGTACAGTCCTGTTTCCGTGGGCAGAGCTCTTCTTTAATAGAGACAGGTCACTCTGTGATTGCCGCTCACCTGTACGCGTCTCCGGTGGTACTGTACTCGCGGCTTCCCCTCAGCGGACCGTATGGCGGCGTTTTGCATGCAGGCCCGCGTTTTGCATTTTGTTTTTACAGAACGTTGCGGTTTTCTCTGCAAAGAAAACACTAATCGGAAATGCAAAGAAAGCTCTTCATTCGCATTGTGGTGGCTCCGCTCGCTCTTAACCCTTTACCCACCAGAGCATCTGCTTCACCCAGACTGATGGGCTCAAATACTGTTATGTAGCTTTACGCCCTCGGCTCACAGATCTTTCACCTGCAGCTGCTCGCTCACGCCTGACACCCTCCGCCCTTGCTCACCACAAAATCATGTAACGTTCGCCAATAAATGGTATCATCCTGATTCAAAACTTCTAACACTATTTCTAAAGTGCCCCCCCCCCCCCCCTTTCCCTGTAGAATCCAAAGCACATAAGCTTGCCTCAGATCAGTACATAGTGATGTGTACAGAGGAAAAAGTTATGTGATCATAAATGCCAGACTAAACAGGTAGCTTTTCAGTATTGATTTAAAGGACAACTGTAGTGAGGGGTATGTGGATGCTGCCATATTTCCTTCTAAGCAATACCAGTTGGCATTCGGAGGCGGCCTGGTGATGCCCTGATCCACCTTTGCGCAGTTTTGAATTTTTACTTGGTAGCGCACCCAGGCTATGCATATGCATAATTTAGGATTAGTTAGTGTTATGGCCCCTCCCATGGGGGATGACTTCTTAGCAGTGGGAGGGACGAGTACTTAATAAGTTGCATGCAAGCTATTACGGAAACCAACATCCTCCAATGGTAGACGGGTGCATTTTATTTGAATGCTGGGTGTGTATTTTATCCCACCAGTGGGGCTTGCACTCTCGAGCAGGTAGTCATAAGGATGCAATCTGTTTTTAAGTAGCGCTGTTCCTTTCCTCGCCATGTACAAATGTAAGTATCTTTGGTCTGCTGCTCCCATTTAATAGCATTGCTTATTGATGTTTATGCAGAGCTTCTGTTTGGTTTCCAGGTGCGTTTGTAGTTTCTAGGGGAGGGGCTCAGCGCACCTCTGATTGGTGGCCTTTGGAGGCGGCCTGGTGATGCGCTGATCCACCTTTGAGCAATACCAGTTGCCTGGCTGTCCTGCTGATGCTCTGCCCCTAATGCTGGGAATACACGTTACGTTTGTGCCACTCGATTGAGCCATTAGATGGCTCGATTGATCATCTCTGACATGTACGATCACCCGATGCCCGATCGATTCTGCGCTCGATACCGCGGGCGGGACAATGGAAAAGCAAGGGAAACGAGCAGAAGATAAGAGAATTGCCCGCGGGGACGAACGGGGATCGATCCGGTGGCATAATCGAGCGGGACAAACGTACCGTGTATTACCGCCATAATACTTTCAGCCATAGGCCCTAAACAAGCATGCAGCAGATCGGGTGTTTGTGACATTATTGTCAGATCTGACAAGATTAGCCACATGCTTGTTTCTGGTGTAATTTAGGCACTACTGCAGCCAAATAGATCAGCAGGGCTGCCAGGCAACTGGTATTGTTTAAAAGGAAATAAATACGTCAGCCTCCCCATACCGCTCACTACAGTTGTCCTTTAAAGGCCTCCAGGGTTGGAGCTGTCTTGATTGTTTGGCAAGGCACCCCAAAGGTTGGGGGCAGCATGACACAAAGCTCTGGCTTTTATTACAAGACACGGCTTTAGACTTACTGGGAAGGGGAGAGGCCAGGCAGCAAGATGTTACTGAGGGTTTATGGCCTGGTAGAGAATTTGTTTTCTTTCTACCCTGCAAAAACGTAACTATTACAATTTTTGTAAAAAAAAATCTTTATCTTTAATAAAGTTGCAATGCATATAAACACCTGTCTCTGAACCGAGGTGTCAGCTGCTTAGTATGCTGTCAGTACGTGCTCTGCCTGTCAGTAGCTTGGAAACACCCGGCCAGTTCTGTCCCTCCTGACACCTCCTGTAAGTGTAGGCTATATGTACATTGTTTATTTCCTGTACATGAACGCTGTGTACACATGTGAAGATTGTGGCCTGATACGTTTCCTCGTGATTGTTTTGGAATGACGACTGTACTGACAGGTAGCTTGGTTCTTTGTCGAGCGACAGGTTCTGTCCTATGGTGATTTCAAAAGTATTAGTGAGGAAGAGATCTCAGACACCCTCTGTCGTCTCCACCAGACAACCTGCGACCTGGACCCTGGACCAACTAAACATATGCTGAAATGCCCTGACCTGCTTGGTCCAGCATTTCACAAAATAGTAAATTGCTCTCTGCAAGCAGGGAGGTTTCCTACCTCTCTAAAAGAAGGAATCATCAAGCCCCTTCTCAAAAAACCTTCCATGGATCCAGATGCTATGAGCAGCTACAGACCTGTCTCCAACCTCCCCTTCTTAGGTAAAGTTATTGAAAAGGCTGTCTATCTGCAACTTGAAACCAGGCTGTCAGTAAACAACATCCTGGACCCTCTACAATCTGGCTTTAAGAAACACCACAGCTGCGAAACAGCCCTCATCCAAGTCTGCAACGATCTGCTCATGGCAAGGGACAGAGGGGAATGCTCCATCCTAATCCTGTTGGATCTCTCAGCTGCTTTTGATACAGTTGACCATGAAATCCTGCTTAACAGACTGCAGGAGTACTGTGGCATCAGTGGATCAGTCCTCCAGTGGTTCAGATCATTCCTGACTGACAGAACACAGAGAGTATCCCTAGGACCTATAATGTCCAAACCTGCACCTCTACAATTCGGAGTGCCACAAGGATCAATCCTATCCCCTCTGCTGTTTGCAATCTACATGTTGCCACTCGGTACACTTATCCAACGACATGGCCTGACGTACCACTGCTACGCCGATGACACACAGTTATACCTGTCCTTCAAACCTGGTGGAACAGACCCTACCCCAAAAATAAACTCTTGCTTAGCTGAGCTTCAGGCATGGATGAATGATAACTGGTTGAAACTGAATGCTGACAAAACTGAGGTCCTGTTTGTCCAAAGCCAGTGCTCGCCATCAAAACAGCTCTATCCTAAAGCAACACCAATCAGGATTGGGAATTCAGACATAAACAGCTCCAACCTTGTGCGCAGCCTTGGCGTACTAATCGATGGGGAATTGAGTTTCAGAAACCAAATTTCATCTGTAGTTAAATCTTCCTTCTTTCATCTGAAGAACATTGCAAAGATTAAACATCTGATTCCCCCAGAGGATCTTCAAACCCTAGTCCACGCCTTCATCACATCACGGCTGGACTACTGCAATGCCCTTTATGCTGGCCTCCCCAAAAAGGACTTGCGTCGCCTGCAATTAGTGCAGAATGCTGCTGCCAGATTGCTAACAAACCAGCCTCGCCACTGTCACATTACACCGATCCTTCGCTCACTGCACTGGCTACCAGTAGAATGGAGAATACTCTTCAAGATTGGACTGCTGACATTCAAATCCCTGCACAATCTGGGCCCTGGATACATGAAGGACTTGCTGAAGCTGCACCACACCTCTCACAACCTCAGATCAGCAAGTTCTATAAACTTGGTCACTCCCAGAGTGCACCTCAAAAAATCTGGAGACAGAGCCTTCTGTCATGCTGCCCCTACTCTTTGGAACTCCCTACCACACCCAGTAAAGACAGCACCATCCCTGGAGCTATTCAAATCCAGACTGAAAAGCCACCTGTTTAGCCTGACATTTCCAGATTTACAAAATTCTTCCCCTGTACCACGATGGTCGGAGCCATGCTTATGCGCTTTGAGTCCCACGGGAGAAAAGCGCTTTACAAATGTTATTTGTTGTTGTTGTTGTTGTTGTAAGAGGGTAGGAGGAATAGTAAAGCATTACACACACTTGCACTATTAGTCTCCTGAAATTATTTTTCTAGATGGGTTTTCAGGCAGTATATTTGTAGTGATTGCTGTACGGGCACACTGTTCAGGTTTTGGATGAAAAGGGAATAAATGAACCACATTATGGTGCAGCAAGATGCTTTGATGTTCCTGCAGGTAACCTGGATGGCTTCTACTACGGGGGCAACTATGTCATGTCACTACAGCCAATCGCAGCCTACTTTAGTGCCCTTGTGCAATCCATTGAGCGGCAAACTGCTTTGTGGTGAGACACTGCCACGCCTCTTTCTGGACTCCTCCCATGTTGGTCAGACCTTGGGATCCAGCGCTTCCTGCAGAGTTTCGATGGGCTTTGGGTCAGGTGACCGAGCAGCCATTATACTTTGGCTGGAAGTTGCGAGGCTGTTTTGTACTGGTTTGCTATTTCAGTATTTGCGTGATGTGTGAGCTTTCTGTTTCTGTATGAGTTGTCCACCCACACTGATCACTAATCTATCCAGCGCCTGCAGTGTTTGCTCTTCTGCCTCACTATTTAGGAAACTTGCCTCTCTGAACTCCACCCCCATGTTACTTTCCTGCCTGCCCTTTACAGACTCCGCCCTCCTGGGCTGAACACAGCTTTCTAAAGACCACACGCCAGTAACCCAGCAACCCTCCCTGCCTTCCTCCTCTCTGGTTCACTGATTTCTCTTTCCTTCCAGCTTCCCCCTCCCCCCCCACCTAATGCCTGATCCTGTTAACCCTGAACCCCCAACCCTCCCCCTTGTAAATGCCTAAAGTGTATAGATAGTCATAGGTCAGCATGATTATTAAAGCTGGCTGTTATGCGACAGTGTTCTCCCAGATTTTTTTCTCTAGCTGGGTGGCATGAAAAAATAGCCAGGTAGCATGAAAAAAATAGCTGGGTGGGGCGAGATGAGAGAATGGAAGGCCGACACTTTTCTGTACAACTCTGATTACAACAGAGGAGGAGGTGAGCCAGTGACAGCCGGGTGCTCCCAAAAACTAGCCGGGTGGAGCACCCAGCTAAAAGAGCCTGGGGAGAACACCGTGCGAGTTCCATTCAGACAATATTGTCTTAAAGCAGCAGGGACAGCCATGTTTTGATTTCGGTTAATTTCATATAGTAAATAAAGAGAAAACTGTTTCAGGCAGTTTTCATCTTTAGAGCCTCAGACTGAAGCCAATCCTGATGTCATTTCCTCACTTACTTTTTTTTTTCTCCTAGAAACTGCACCGTCATAACTAGCTTGCTTTGTAAACACGTGAGTACAGCATAGATCGTATTTCAGCAACTTCTGCAGAGGGGTGAGTTGTATTTCCCTTCTCAGCCTCCTGTCACACTGAACTGCCCTCAGCCAATCAGTGAAGAACAGGAATATGGGAGGGAAGATAACAAGTTTCCTTCACCTTGGCAATGTACCAAATAGAGCCAGGCTGACTGAAATAAGATTCATTAAGGCCTGAGCCCACTGATGCAGTTGTGTCCGCTTTTCAGCCTCTGTAACATTGATGTGTAACTGAAAAGCAGACACTACTGCGACGGTGGGCTCACACCCTTACAGCAAAAACATTTCTGATTATACAGGAATGCTTGCAATGCAGGGTCAGGTTGTAGACTACATAATAAACACAGACACAATTTGATTTCATGGCTGACAATCTCGCTTTACTAGCCAGTCTCCCATTATGCATTGGGTGTTAATGGGCAAGCCTATGGAACAGGTGTGATGTGATGACCTCATCACACTCTGGTTGGCTGCACTGGCTGAAGGAGGCGTGTCCATGACTAAGTCCGTGCAGCTTAGCAGCCATACAGTCCCTGGACTGACCAGCTGCTCCAGCTCTACACTCAGGACTGTTAGGGAAGCTGATGATCTTTCGATAGCTCGCAGCCACGCTGGAAATAAAGTGAATTTTGTGTGTAACTCAGCTTTAAGGATTTGTTCTTGTCGTGAGGCCAAGGGAGGATTTGTTTTTCTCTTTCCAGCAATGTTCTTTTCCAGTCTTTTTTTTAATGTTTGTTATAGGAAAAATAAAGCTGCTCAGTGTGTCGGCTTCTCGGCCTCATAAAGTTTATTTCCTAAACACAAGGCTCCAGTTCCCCCTGTCCCTGGTGGTCTGGCTGGGGGTCCCTGTGGTGCATGGATGATCAGATGGAGGGCTCAGTCTTCAGGTCACCCTGTCCCCGGTCTTCTGGCCGGGGGTCCCTGTGGTGGCTGGATCAGCTGGGCAACTTGGGCTTTAGTTCCTCCTGTCCCTGGTGGTCTGGCTGGGGGTCCCTGTGGTGGATGGATGATCAGATGGAGGGCTCAGTCTTCAGGTCACACTGTCTCTGGTCTCCTGGCCGGGGGTCCCTGTGGTGGCTGAATCAGATGGGGGGATTGGGCTTTAGTTCCTCCTATCCCTGGTCTCCTGGCTGGGGGTCCCTGTGGTGGCTGGATCAGATGGGCGGCTCGGGCTTATAGTTCCTCCTGTCCCTGGTGGTCTGGCTGGGGGTCCCTGCGGTGGATGGATGATCAGATGGAGGGCTCAGTCTTCAGCTCACCCGGTCTCCTGGCCGGGGGTCCCTGTGGTGGCTGGATCAGATGGGCGACTTGGGCTTTAGTTCCTCTTGTCCCTGGCCTCCTGGCCGGGGGTCCCTGCGGTCGCTGACTAATCAGATGGGCAGCTCAGGCTTGAGTTCCTCCTGTCCCCGGTCTTCTGGCCGATGGTCCCTGTGGTGACTGACTAATCAGATGGGTAGCTGAGGGTCCCTGTGGTGGCTGGATCAGATGGGGGGGCTCGGGCTTTAGTTCCTCCTGTCCCCAGTCTTCTGGCTGGGGGTCCCTGCGGTGGCTGGATCAGATGGGTAGCTGAGGGTCCCTGCGGTGGCTGACTAATCAGATGGGCGGCTCTGATTTCAGTTCCCCCTGTCCCCGGTCTCCTGGCTGAGGGTTCCTGTGGTAGTTGGATCAGATGAGGGGGCTCTGATCCGGATTGGGAAACCTGTACTCTCCCCTGCCTGAGAGACCCCCAGTTTGCACTCTGTACCCCCTGCCTGAGGGACCCCCAGTTTGCACTCTGTACCCTCTGCCTGTGGGACCCCCAGTTTGCACTCTGTACCCTCTGCCTGAGGGACCCCCAGTTTGCACTCTGTACCCTCTGCCTGTGGGACCCCCAGTTTGCACTCTGTATCCCCTGCCTGAGGGACCCCCAGTTTGCACTCTGTACCCTCTGCCTGAGGGACCCCCAGTTTGCACTCTGTACCCTCTGCCTGAGGGACCCCCAGTTTGCACTCTGTACCCTCTGCCTGAGGGATCCCCAGTTTGCACTCTGTACCCTCTGCCTGTGGGACCCCCAGTTTGCACTCTGTACCCTCTGCCTGAGGGATCCCCAGTTTGCGCTCTGTACCCTCTGCCTGTGGGACCCCCAGTTTGCGCTCTGTACCTTCTGCCTGTGGGACCCCCAGTTTGCGCTCTGTACCTTCTGCCTGTGGGACCCCCAGTTTGCGCTCTGTACCCCCTGCCTGTGGGACCCCCAGTTTACGCTCTGTACCTTCTGCCTGTGGGACCCCCAGTTTGCGCTCTGTACCCCCTGCCTGTGGGACCCCCAGTTTGCACTCTGTACTCTCTGCCTGTGGGACCCCCAGTTTGCACTCTGTATCCCCTGCCTGAGGGACCCCCAGTTTGCACTCTGTACCCTCTGCCTGAGGGATCCCCAGTTTGCACTCTGTACCCTCTGCCTGAGGGATCCCCAGTTTGCGCTCTGTACCCTCTGCCTGTGGGACCCCCAGTTTGCGCTCTGTACCTTCTGCCTGTGGGACCCCCAGTTTGCGCTCTGTACCTTCTGCCTGTGGGACCCCCAGTTTGCGCTCTGTACCCTCTGCCTGTGGGACCCCCAGTTTGCGCTCTGTACCTTCTGCCTGTGGGACCCCCAGTTTGCGCTCTGTACCCCCTGCCTGTGGGACCCCCAGTTTGCACTCTGTACTCTCTGCCTGTGGGACCCCCAGTTTGCGCTCTGTACCCTCTGCCTGTGGGACCCCCAGTTTGCGCTCTGTACCTTCTGCCTGTGGGACCCCCAGTTTGCGCTCTGTACCCTCTGCCTGTGGGACCCCCAGTTTGCGCTCTGTACCCTCTGCCTGTGGGACCCCCAGTTTGCGCTCTGTACCCTCTGCCTGAGGGATCCCCAGTTTGCGCTCTGTACCCTCTGCCTGAGGGATCCCCAGTTTGCGCTCTGTACCCTCTGCCTGAGGGATCCCCAGTTTGCGCTCTGTACCCTCTGCCTGTGGGACCCCCAGTTTGCGCTCTGTACCCTCTGCCTGTGGGACCCCCAGTTTGCGCTCTGTACCCTCTGCCTGTGGGACCCCCAGTTTGCACTCTGTACCCTCTGCCTGTGGGACCCCCAGTTTGCGCTCTGTACCTTCTGCCTGTGGGACCCCCAGTTTGCGCTCTGTACCCCCTGCCTGTGGGACCCCCAGTTTGCACTCTGTACTCTCTGCCTGTGGGACCCCCAGTTTGCGCTCTGTACCCTCTGCCTGTGGGACCCCCAGTTTGCGCTCTGTACCTTCTGCCTGTGGGACCCCCAGTTTGCGCTCTGTACCCTCTGCCTGTGGGACCCCCAGTTTGCGCTCTGTACCCTCTGCCTGTGGGACCCCCAGTTTGCGCTCTGTACCCTCTGCCTGAGGGATCCCCAGTTTGCGCTCTGTACCCTCTGCCTGAGGGATCCCCAGTTTGCGCTCTGTACCCTCTGCCTGAGGGATCCCCAGTTTGCGCTCTGTACCTTCTGCCTGTGGGACCCCCAGTTTGCGCTCTGTACCCTCTGCCTGAGGGATCCCCAGTTTGCGCTCTGTACCCTCTGCCTGAGGGATCCCCAGTTTGCGCTCTGTACCCTCTGCCTGTGGGACCCCCAGTTTGCGCTCTGTACCCTCTGCCTGAGGGATCCCCAGTTTGCGCTCTGTACCCTCTGCCTGTGGGACCCCCAGTTTGCGCTCTGTACCCTCTGCCTGTGGGACCCCCAGTTTGCGCTCTGTACCTTCTGCCTGTGGGACCCCCAGTTTACGCTCTGTACCTTCTGCCTGTGGGACCCCCAGTTTGCGCTCTGTACCTTCTGCCTGTGGGACCCCCAGTTTACGCTCTGTACCCCCTGCCTGTGGGACCCCCAGTTTGCACTCTGTACTCTCTGCCTGCACTCTCTGCACTCTGTGTCCTCAGCTTTCTGCTTGGCCGGCAGCCGGTTTGACCCTGGGAAGAGGTTTTTCTACATTCTCGGTCCCCTGTTTGGGAGGAGGAGGAGGGGCTGTATTGTGAGTCATTCAGGCCCTGCTGCATTCCCGCGGCTGTGAGCCTGGGGCTTCCCGCTTCATTGCAGGAAGGAAGCCTATTGGAAGTCACCATCTCTTTACCTTTTTGCTTCCTGCAGAAGGTAAACTGAGCATGTTTGAGATGAAACCAAAGATCGGGCTTAAAGTGGACCTGAACTCTTGCACAGGACAGAAGGAAAACTGAGAGAAATCCTCTCTGTGTGTATTTAGAGAGTTTAGCCTGTCTAATTCCCCCTCATCTGTGACTAATCACAAATTGTAATTTAATCCATCAGCTTTCTCAGTTGACTGCTAAGGCAGAGAGCTCATTTGCAAACACGGAATGTAACCTAATGTCTGCTTCCATGAAAGCAGGAAGTAGACACACTGCAGAGTTATTGCAGGATTTGTATCAGCTGGAACAAAGAAATTTTTTTTAAAAAGGTTATTATGCTGCTGCTTATCTTTTAGAGCAGAGAGGAGGTTCTGAGTTCAGGTCCGCTTCAACTTGCCCATACACTAATCTAATCTATTCTCCTCGGCAGATTGGATCCTTGTGATCGAATCTGCTGGAAATTGATATCCTAACATGGCTGCACGATCCTAATTTTCATTGATTTCTAGTAGAAATCTATCAAAATGATCCATTGCATTGGGCGTAAGATTGCACTTGAGATTTGAGTGCCATGGTAGATTGGCTGTCCACGTGGCAAAACTGGGTCCAGATCCCTCTCTGATCAGATTCTGATATTTTGGGCATGTCGGCCATCTGCCAGTTTATTGCCACTTGCCAAACATAACTGATCTCGTCTAAACTCAAAGGAAGTTACCAAACCTTTACAGGATACCCGAAGTGACATGATAAGATAGACATGTGTATATACAGTGCCTAGCACACAAATAACTATGCTGTGTTCCTTTTTTTCTTTCACTGCCTGAAAGAGTCAAACATCAAGTATGTAAGTGGCTGACTCAGTCCTGACTCAGACAGGAAGTGACTACAGTGTGACCCTCACTGATAAGAGATTCCCCTTTTTATCTCTCTCTTGCTCTCAGAAGCCATTTTCTGCTAGGAAAGTGTTTTATAGTTGGAATTTCTTATCAGCGAGGGTCACACTGTAGTCACTTCCTGTCTGAGTCAGGACTGAGTCAGCCACTTGCATACCTGATATTTAACTCTTTCAGACAGAGAAAGAAAAAATGAACACAGCATAGCTATTTGTGTGCTAGGCACTGTACATACCCATGTCTATCTCATCATGTCACATGTCACTTCGGGTATCCTTTCAACTGCATTTTTGTCGGCAACCTTAGTAAAATTTCATCTTGTTCACTTCAAGAGGAACCATAAGGATACTGTATAGTAGAATTTGTATGTTTTCCTGATTTCAGCATCAGAAACCCCTTCTTATAGCTATATATTATTATTATTTAGTATTTATATAGTGCCGACATATTACGCAGCGCTGTACAGAGCATATTGTCTTGTCACGAACTGTCCCTCAGAGGAGCTCACAATCTAATCCCTGCCATAGTCATGTGTCTATGTATGTATCCTGTAGTGTATGGACCACAGTCAATGGACAGTTTTAGGGGAAAGCCAATTAAATTATCTGTATGTTTTTGGGATGTGGGAGGAAGCTGGGGTGCTCGGGGGAAACCCACAGGGAACTACCTACAAACTCCATGCAGATAGTGCCATGGCTGGGTTTTGAACCGGGGACCCAGCGCTGCAAGGTGAGAGTGCTAACCACTATGCCACTGTGCTGCCTGCTCTACCTGTATAATCGAGTGGATGTGATGAACGGTGGCCTGCAGGTGCCATTTGTGGTATTGTTGGTCACCTTGGCTACCTGGTTCCCAGCATTCCCTCTGCCTCTGCTGCTGTTCCTCCGGCTTGGAGATGCTTTGTGCACTGCAAGCAGACACATGAAGGAAGCAGCATAAACAAAGGATTATCCTGGGAGGTTGTGGAAGACAAACAAGTCATAAAATTCACACACACAAAACCCAACCTGAGCGGCAGCAGAGATTCCACTCCCGGGAACCGGCTCTGGTGCTTAAAGCTCAGTTCCACCCACTGCGCTCAGTCAGCCTTAAAGGACAACTGAAGTGAGAAGGGTGTGGAGGCTGCCATATTTCTATCCTTTTAAACAATAACATGTGCCTGGCAGCCCTGCTGATCTATTTGGCTGCAGTAGTGTCTGAGTCACACCAGAAACAAGCATGCTGCTAATCTTGTCCGATCTGACAATGTCAGAAACACCTGATCTGCTGCATCCTTGTTCAGGGGCTATGGCTAATAGTATTAAAGGCAGAGGGTCAGCAGGACAGCCAGGCAACTGGTATTGCTTAAAAGGAAATAAATATGGCAGCCTCCATATCCCTCTCACTTCAGTTGTCCTTTAAATTGCATGCGTTACATGACCGATAACTGATGCAATCTGTCTGCAGCTTGGCATTGTGTCAGGCAAAGACTATCAAGAAGTGCGGCCTGCTGTAATTCCAGGCTGCATTAAATCTGCATGCAAGTCAGGATTTACTTCTCCCCCCCCCCCCCCCCCCCCTTTCCCTTGTGTCACTCATGTCCCTGTTTATGTGGTGTAGCAGGGGTGGGTGAATCCCAAATGTAAGTTAATTACTTACAAACCCTTCTGGCAAGTTACAACCAGTTAATATGGTAATGATGTGAACGTGTTTTTAGGCGCTCTGAAGCCTCCTCGGCCTGTCTGCACAGCGTGGAACTGGTCGGGTTGGTTTTCTGGCTGAAGGTATCTGGTCTTATGGCCGGGCCTGGAATGTGCTCACCCTGACTAATCATGGAATGCGGAGGGCAGTTTCCCCTATAGCAGCTTGCTAATTTCGTGTGTGTGTGTGTGTGTGTGTGTGTGTGTGTGTGTGTGTGTGTGTGTGTGTGTGTGTGTGTGTGTGTGTGTGTGTGTGTGTGTGTGTGTGTGTGTGTGTGTGTGTGTGTGTGTGTGTGTGTGTGTGTGTGTGTGTGTGTGTGTGTGTGTGTGTGTGTGTGTGTGTGTGTGTGTGTGTGTGTGTGTGTGTTGTCTGTGTGTGTGCCCGCTGCAGGTTATCATCTGATTTGCTGTGTTGGAGAAAGCTGAGAGGATGCCCAAAAAGGGTACACTGCTACACTGCAGCAAATACGCACCTGTGAGGACCGCCCACTTCCAGAGACTCTCCGCCCACATCCAGGATTTTACCTCCACAGATGAGGAGCGGAAACTCTACATCCTACTGGGGGAGGAGGAAACAACCGTGCAAATAGCTGCCCGATATGTCACAGCCTGCCACCAACTGAGAGGAACATGATACCACATGGACTGTATTCCCCCCCAATACCCCCCTATGGACTGTATATCCCAGTCCCCCATGCTGCCCCTTACATCATCCACACACCTATGGACTATATACCCCAACTCCCTATATCCTTCCCTATTCCCACAACCCCCCCCCCCCCCCCCCCCATGTTAATGTTTTGTCTTGTTTTGCTTTGGCAATGCTAAATGTATTTGGTCCTGCCAATAAAGCTTTTTTTGGATTTGGATTTGGGTAATACTTGTAACTATAGGCCCTGAGCAAGCATACAGATCAGGTCTCTTGACTGAAATCTGTCTGGATTAGCTGCATGCTTGTTTCAGGCGTGTGATTCAAACACTACTGCAGCCAGAATAATCAGGACAGCCAGGCAACTGGTATTGTTTAAAAGTAAGTAAATATGGCAGTATGTATACCTCTTGCCTCAGGTTTCTGTTGAGGCTTTTCTCTGCTAATGGCAGGGACTGTGTACAATATGCCTAATATTCTATAATTACATGAAATTGTTCTCATTGGACACTGGGATTCTTCTGAATACTGCCACTAACATTTCTAGTGCTGAGCCCCCTGACACAAAATTGTGGATTGCATAGCTATTAACACACGTCAGCAAGCCCCTCCTCCCCATGTGATCTGTAGGCAGGGAGCATACTTGTCAGAATGGTGGACTGGGAGACTCCAGGTACCCCTCCTCCACAGCCCTGACGAGATGTCATGGCGATTTGTACGCCCCCTGCCTTGGAGCCTGTAGCTGCGCTGCCTCGGGTTCACTTCAAAGGACACCCGAGGTGAAAATAAATTGATGAGAAAAACTATTGTATCTATCCTCCTTCTCCTAAAAATGACACTTTTAGATATTCCAGTTTTTTATTTTATATTTAAATATCTAGTTTTTAAGTTTTTACTGTCTCATTGTCTCTGCTCAATGACACCTTCATTGACGTATGCCAGAGCTAAAATCTATGAACTATTGACCCTTTTTATCTCTTTCCTGCTCTCAGAAGCCATTTTCTGCTAGGAAAGTGTTTTATAGTTGTAATTTCTTATCAGTGAGGGTTACACTGTAGTCTAACCCAGTCCTGACTCAGACAGGAACTGCCACTTACATACCTGATGTTTAACTCTTTCAGACAGAGAAAGAAAAAAAGGAACACAGCCTAGTTATTTGTGTGCTAGGCACCGCACATACACAAGTCTATCTCATCATGTCAAATGTCACCTCGGTTGTCCTTTAAGACACTTTCTGCCCTGAGTAGTTTCCTATTATTAGATCATGCTTGCTGCTTACTTCCTGTGAAATACAGACTTGCATCCCTATATAAAGAATGCAGCTTTTAGTGTAATGCAGGGATGCTGAGAAGTGTAGTTTCTGTTATCTGGAGTAGCACCTGCTATATCTGCCTCCTAGCTGCATCCAGAGAGGAGAGGACGAAAGCTGCAGTACAGTTTGGCAGACCTATATAGTAATTTGGTCTGTCACGCGTGTAGTTTGTCCCATACTCTGCTTTTATGCATGGTTTGTATTTGCTTATTGTTTTTGTATTGTTGTAGGAATCTGCCTTGTTGGTTTTTTAGGTTTAATTGAGCTGTGCCTGCAATGCATGAATGGGAATCGGTTATGCGGTTTTGTGCCGTGTTGGTGTGCTCCAGAAGCAGTTAGGAGCGTAAGCTGTCACTCACTGCCTGTCACTAGCGGCATCAGGCGTCACTTGCGTGAGTGACAGCTCAGCCTCCTGCCGGCGTACGCTCGGGTGATACCAGCTCAGGCGTGAGCCCGTTATTCTATTAGCTGTATCTTTATGTGCTTTATATGCAGACTGTTTTACTGGTTCCTTCACACTGTGTGTTCTATTTCCTGGTGCTCTTATCTGATTTGTCTGAAATGGCATAGCAATTTAAAGGGGACCTGTAACCAAGGATTGAACTACAGTCCAACGATTAGCTGATGCCCCCTTTCTCATGAGAATTCTTCTTTTTTTCTAGAATAGTTCATCAGGGGGGTCTATGTGGCTGATTTTGTGGTAAAACCCCTCCCACAGTGTGATGTCATGACCATGGTACTGACAGTTTCCTGTCTGTGAACCTCGTTGCATTGTGGTAAATAACAGATTTTTCCAACTGCCAAGTAACTAGTATCTCCTTCAGTGCTTATGTATCTCTATACAACCTTGCAGCCTATTGCAATATTAGTGGTTGTAGTTATAAATGACAGTTGGTCTGCCAGCAGTAAAGATGATGATGTGCAGGCTGATTTTATTACATGGCGAGTATCCATTTTTTGATCTCTTTTTTTTTTTTTAACGTCTCACTTTGCAATTTGATTTTTTTTTTACCCTTTTCACTAAATTTCCTCATTAAATTGCTTAAAATGTTTTAATATTTATAAACCATTTAGTCCAGGGGTCTCAAACTCGCGGGCCATTTGCAGCCCTCGATACAATATTTTGTGGCCCTCGCCGGCAAAAGCTTCCTTATAGTTTGCTTCAGTGCTGCCAAGTAATCCGCCGCATCCCCGCCGCTAAACGAGGGCAGCAGAGCCCCCAAATCGCCCCGGGGGCAATCCGCCGGCATTTCCTGGAAGGGGCAGAGCTTTCAGCTTCAGCTCTGCCCCTCCGGGACGTCAATTGCTGCACGGATCGCCGCCTCTCCCCACCCCTCTCTGTGAAGGAAGAGTGAGAGGGGCGGGCAGAGGCGGCGATGCGCCGCGATTGTGAAATGCCTTATGCGGCCCAGCCTCATCCTGACTTTGCCTCCTGCGGCCCCCAGGTAAATTGAGTTTGAGACCCCTGATTTAGTCAGCGTTTCCCTATAATAAAATGTTTCCTCTCTCCCTCATTATTATGTAATTTTACCACAGACGGCAACCTCTTTCATACTGGCAGGTGATCTCTGCGGAATGTTCTTAACTGAGATTTCTAGAGCCAGTAGAAAAGCTCTCTGGTCTCTTAGAATGTTGCAGGGTGGGGATTCAGCATAACAGACAGCCTAGGCTAAGCCTCAGTGGGAGAGCAGGGTTACATATCAATATTCAGCAATATATAGCTGTAGGAAGTGTTTCTGGCATATAATGCTTTTCAGTTGCAGTCTGTGCCTAACCCCTTGCAGTCTAAACAGCAGGATGATGCAATACAAGCAGCTGCAACAGCTCCACCCACAGCCCGAAACAAACTCTCAACTCAGCTGCTTCTAGTCTCCTTATCCTTTTGTCTTAGGCTGACTATTTAGACCCAGAGGCCTCCTTTTACTGGAGAAAGAGCAACATTTGAGCGCTTTGATTGCTGGTGTGGGTGTATTTTTAGCTTCCTGCTTGGAGATGTCAGGAGACTAATGCATCAGGCTATTCCTGCACTTGCTCCGTTGTATAGAATTCCCAGCAATCATTGCGTTTTCTGCTTTTTTGCAGAGACAGCCCTGATATTGAAATCTGTATATTTAGTGTGTGTGGCTCAGAGGATCTCTGCAGAAAGCTATAAACGGAGTTGTGTTTGATTTTCCGGGCTGGCTATGGCGTCTGCACAGTCCCTCTTTATACTGCAGGGAATTCCATCGGCCTTCAGTGGAAAGAGTCCGTTTGTCCAAAGACAACACAGGGATTTTATGTACAGCTAGAGGCGAAAAACCTCCCTCCGAACAAAGCACAGGAACAAACCCAACGCTTACAACCATCCTGATTGGTCCTGATTTCTGCCCCAGCATGCAACTGTCGCCCTCTGTTATGATGTCACACAGCGAATGCTACTGAAACGTCTAAACTAACATGCTAATTTGAGAGTATTAATTTGTGTTGCAACCTCCTGATTGCAGCATATTCAACCATCTGATAGATTTCTGGCAGATGCCTGTCAAGTCGAATCTGACAGGAATCTATCTGATGTGTGCCACACACTAGGAACAGATTTCCAATAGATTTCAGAATAAAATATATTGGAAATCCATCTAAATACATTATTGGACCATTACATTCAATGCAATATTATGGGCCATCGATCTGCTGCCAACAGCAGATCGACCTAGATTTTCCATCCTGTCAGATCAAATCGTTCGAAATCGGTCACAAATCGATCAAATGGGGAATTTGGTAGAATCGATTTCTGATCGATTGATGGATGAAATCGACCATTGTGTGGGCCCCTTGAGTGGTGGTGTCTTTCAGCGTAGATACACATATAGCTGTCTCCCCTGTACAGTGCTGCAGAAGATGTCACTGCCATATAAATACATAATAATAATATGGTAGGACATTAGACTATGACTATGGTAGGGATTAGACTGTGAGCTCCTCTGAGGACAGTCAGTGACATGACTATGTACTCTGTAATGTGCTGCAGAAGATGTCGGTGCTATATAAATACATAATAATATGGTAGGACATTAGACTGACTGTGGTAGGATTAGAGTGTGAGCTCTTCTGAGGACTATTAGTGGCATTTCCCTTTTCTCAAATAGATCATCAGGGGGTCTGTATGGCTGATATTGTGATGAAACCCCTCCTACAGTGTGATGTCACGACCATGGCCCTGGCAGTTTGCTGTCTGTGAACCTCGTTGCGCTGTGGGATATAACCGCTTTTTCCGACTGCCAAGCAACCAGTATCCCCCTCTCTGCATAGAACTCTCAGTAATGAACATTCCGTACAGATCACCTGACAGGACTAAAGCTGTCACCACCGGTGATACATTTCAGAGTGTGAATCTGGGTGAGGAAAGATTTTTACAAAAAATAAGCAATTTTATTAATTATGTAATTTTCACCACAGTTCCTCGCTTAAAGGACAATTTATTTCCTTTTAAAATATACTAGTTGCCCGGCAGCCCTGCTGATCTATTTGGCTGCAGTAGTGTCTCAATCACACACCAGAAACAAGCATGCAGCTACTCCTGTCATATCTGACAACAGTGTCAGTAACACCTGATCTGCTGCATGCTTGTTCAGGGGCTATGGCTGAAAGTATTATGCTGGGTACACACAATACATTTTTTGCGTTCAATAGATAATTTCCGACATGTCCGATATTACTTTTGATCCTTTTACCGCTCGATTTCTCATAGAAGTGAATGGAAATTGATAGGAAAAGATAAGAGAATCCAGCAGGAAACTGAGCGGAAAAACAAATCCATATCATTCTCACTACAGTTGTCCTTGAAGAGAAACTCCGACCAAGAATTGAACTTTATCCCAATCAGTAGCTGATACCCCCCCCTTTACATGAGAAATCTATTCCTTTTCCCAAACAGACCATCAGGGGGCGCTGTATGACTGATATTGTGGTGAAACCCCTCCCACAAGAAACTCTGAGGACCGTGGTACTCCTGGCAGTTTTCTGTCTGTGAACCTTGTTGCATTGTGGGAAATAGCTGTTTACAGCGGTTTCCAACTGCCAAAACAGCAAGCAGCAGCTACATCACTTGCCAACAGTAAAAATGTCACCATGTAATAAATGTCAGAATGTAAATCGGGGATGTAAAATATTTTACAATGGGCAAACACTGACTAAATCATTTAACATAATGTAAAAATGAAGCACTTTTTTTATTACATTATTTTCACTGGAGTTCTTGTTTAAAGGGAAGGTCCAAGCAAAAAAAAAAATGAGTTTCACTTACCTGGGGCTTCTACCAGCCCCATGCAGCCATCCTGTGCCCTTGTAGTCACTCACTGCTGCTCCAGTCCCCCACCACCAGCTAGTTCTGCTTCCACCAGCCCCATGCAGCCATCCTGTGCCCTCGTAGTCACTCACTGCTGCTCCAGTCCCCCGCCACCAGCTAGTTCTGCTTCTACCAGCCCCCTGCAGCCATCCTGTGCCCTCGTAGTCTCTCACTGCTGCTCCAGTCCCCCGCCCCCAGCTAGTTCTGCTTCTACCAGCCCCATGCAGCCATCCTGTGCCCTCGTAGTCACTCACTGCTGCTCCAGTCCCCCGCTGGGAGCTTTCTGACCTCGGAGGTCAGGGCCAAATTGCGTACATTTTTACACATTTCCGCTAGTGCAGGAACATTAACGCATACATTTTTACGCGTTAGTGGTGCAACGCGTAAATTTTTGTTCCTGCACTAACTGGAATGCGTAAAAATGTATGCAATGTGGCCCTGACCTCCGAGGTCAGAAAGCTGCCAGCGGGGGACTGGAGCAGCAGTGAGTGACTACGAGGGCCCAGGATGGCTGCATGGGGCTGGTAGAAGCAGGACTAGCTGGCGGCGGGGGACTGGAGCAGCAGTGAGTGACTACAACGGCACAGGATGGCTACATGGGGCTGGTAGAAGCCCCAGGTAAATAAAACTCATTTTTTTTTTTTTTTGCTTGAACCTTCCCTTTAAGGCATGTTTGAAAATTCCACTAGGTAGTCTTCTACATAAGGACTAGTAAAAAAGCCAGTCAATTAAAAAATGGGCGCTAGGCTACGGGCACCCCCCACCCCCTTCCCCGACGAGCACAGATGCGTCCTACTTACCTTTTCTCCACTGCTGTCTGTAGTACATGCACACAGGGAGATGTTGCTTGCTTAGCAGTTGGAAAAGCTGTTATTTCCCACAATGCAATGAGGTTCACAGACAGCAAACTGTCAGGTCTGGAAGCACGGACACGCACACACAAGGTCAGGACGCAGAGACGCAGGGGTTTTATTATATAGGACTAGTGACCTTAGCCCGTTTAAAAACGGGCTAGGTCTGTCTCTGTGCACGCACCCGCCGCGCACGCACTCACACACACGGCCGCCCCTTTAGTGTCTCTGCGTCCCTCCCTGCACATGCGCAGTGCTACAAAATGCACACACAGGGACACACTTGGGTGTTATGATAGAGGATGGTATCCTGCAAGTCTAGTCCATGCTGGCTTTGCACAGACCAGGCATGTGACTCCAGTGAAGCACGGTGGAGTGATTTGGGGGGATCAGTAGATTGCAGGCGGATTTGAATGTGGCGGGAAAGGCTCTTTCTTGTGTGCGCTGGCGGCTTGTAACGGACAGCGGTCTCCCGTGTGAGTTTGAAGCTTCGCTGGTGAGAGGGTTTTGTTTTTTTTATTTGAGAATGGCGCTAAGAGAGCAGCTTGTGCTGCAGATTTGTGGGGGGCCCCGGAGGGGCGTGTAAAGGGGGCACAGCTGTTTAAAGTGACCCGGCTATCAATGGAAGTCAGGCAGGTGGGGTTGCCTCGGATTGATTATGATAATTAGTCGGAGAAGTTATTAGTATTGACTGAATGGAGCGGGGGGCTGCCAGGCCTCATCCACTTTTGTGCGCGCTCAGGAGACGCTGCTAATCCTAATTACACCGCTTGCCATTGTGGAGATAAGCAGCCCTTCTCCGCTTTGAAATCGTGCTTTTTAGACCAGCCACCCCCAGGCTTCTGCCTCCAGCGCTGACAGGCGACCAGCAGCAAATCCCAGCACTCTAACCTCACTGGATGATGTTCTGCAGCTAACTGAACTAAGGGGGCCTGCAGAGAAAACTACCTGTCAGAGAGATCAGTAGTATCAGAGGTACAGAGTGCTGCAGTCAAAGGGGAAAGTCAGGTGACCACCACAGAAGCCTCCTTATTGGTCAGGGGAGCGACACGCCCTATTCGGGGGTCACTAGGGAGAAGATTCTGGAAGGGGTGGGGCCAAGCTCAACTTGCAAAAATATACAGTATCTCTGCAATATTAAACTATTCGGGATCGGACAGTACTGGCCCCTTAAAGGAAAACTGAAGTGAGAAAAATAAGGAGGCTGCCCTATTTATTTCCTTTTAAACAATACCAGTTGCCCGGCTATCCTATCCTCTGCCTCTAATACGTTTAGCCATAGCCCCTGAACAAGCATGCAGCAGATCAGGAGTTTCTGACATTATTGTCACATCTGACCGGATTAGCTGCATGCTTGTTTCTGGTGTTCAGACACTACTGCAGCCAAATAGATCAGCCGGGCTGCCGGACAACTGGTATTGTTTAAAAGGAAATCAATATGGCGGCCTCCATATACTTCTCATTTCAGTTGTCCTTTAAAGAGACACTGAAGCGAAAAAAAAATATTATGATTTGTATGTGTAGCACAGCTAAGAAATAAAACATCAGATACATCAGTCTAATTGTTTCCAGTACAGGAAGAGTTAAGAAACTCCAGTTGTTATCTCTATGCAAACAAGCCTTTAAGCTCTAAAGGCCCATACTCACGGGCGAGAAATGTGGCCTGTCGCCAGCACACGTGAGCGTGTGGGCGACAGGCCGGCGACAGCTTCTCGCCAGGTCCCTCCGCGTACACACGCGGAAGAGGGACCAGCGGCAAGGCGGAAGCTGTCGCTGACGTTCCTCCTCCCCCCGCCGGAAGCTCCATGTACCTACATGGAGGTTGCTGTCGCTAGTCCGCGTACTCACGCGGACTAGCGACAGTTGCGGCGGGGGGGCAGCGGCGACTGTCGCCATGCGATTAAAAGTTTCAATCGCCTGGCGACATGAGCGACGGGCGACAGTTCGGGGTGCGCGCGCGTGCGGCGGCCCATACTCACGGGCGACCTGTCGCCGCAACACGCGCGCGCCGCGTGTTGCGGCGACAAATGTCACTCGTGAGTATGGGCCATAAGACTTTCAAAGTCATGGAGAGGGCTGTTTTATGACTTTTATTATCTCAACTGTTTACTTTTTCTCTGCCAGAGGAGAGGTCATTAGTTCACAGACTGCTCTGAAAGACTCATTTTGAATGCTGAGTGTTCTGTAAGCAGCACATATTATACAATGATGCAATGTTAGAAAAAACACTATATACCTGAAAATAAAAATATGAGAATATTTTCTTTGCTGCTAATCTTCTAGTAATTATTCATAGTACACAACCAATTCACTATATCATATATTTTTTTCGCTTCAGTGTCTCTCTTTAAGGGAATCAGATCCAACTTAAGCCTGATGAGCTCACAATAATCACAAGGTCTGAACTCATCTCTTTCTCTATTGGAAGTAGATCAGACAGCTTGGGAATTATCGATTGACCTACTGGCTATCGTTCTGTTTGTATATTCGTATTGATTCTTTTTCGATCGATATCCAAATGGAAAAATGATTGGAATTTGGGAAAATTGCATACTTCCTGGCTTTCTACTACATCCGATCGATGTCAGATGCTGGAACATGCAGCCAGACATTGGCTCTTCTTCCTTTGGGTGTGACTTGGTGGATGTGGGGTTTGTATTTGGAAAGAGCAGAGTCAGGACAGTGTGATAGGATCTTTAGTTAGGTCTCTGTCTACATAATTTGATTGTTAGTACAAGTGTGTACCATGCTATGTACAGCGCTGGGGTCTCTGGCTGAAATCTGGTCCAGGACGCTATCTGCATGGAGTTTGTATTTTCTTGCTGCATCTGTGTTAGTTTCCTCCCTGTACTCTGGTTTCCTCATATATATCCCAACAATTTTACTTCAATTGGTAAATGTCTGTCTGTCTGTCTGTCTGTCTGTCTGTCTGTCTGTCTGTCTGTCTGTCTGTCTGTCTGTCTGTCTGTCTGTCTGTCTGTCTGTCTGTCTGTCTATCTATCTATCTATCTATCTATCTATATATATATATATATATATTATTCTATAGACTGTAATACGGATCAGATTGTGAGCTCCTAGGGCCAGTGGCTTGACTACATACACTAAGTAAAAGTGATTATGGAATTATGTCAGTGCTGTATAAGTGCACAATAATAATAGACCCTTAAAGTGAAAAGAATATGCAGGCTGCCATATTTATTTCCCTTTTATTATTATTATTATTATTATTTAGTATTTATATAGCGCTGACATATTACACAGCACTGTACAGTGTGTGTATATATATATATATCTTGTCACTATATCTTGTCCCTTTAAATAATACCAGTTACCTGGCAGCCCTGCTGATCTATTTGGCTGCAGTAGCGCCTGAATCGCATCAGAAACAAGCATGGAGCTAATCTTGTCAGATCTGACAATATCGGAAACACCTGATCTGCTGCATGAGGATCAGCAGGATAACCTGGCAACTGGTATTTCTTAAAGGAAATAAATATGGCGTATCCCTCTGGCTTCAGTTGTCCTTTTAGAATTAATCACTGTAATTGGCTCACAGGATCAGAAGCCAGTGAATTTTGCTCCTGGCTGGCACACAGACCTCAGCTGTCCTCAGTATAGTGGCACCTGGAGGGAGCACAATTGTTTTGGCGGCATTTCCTGGCATTTCATCGGGGGGGTACGGAACCACGCAGACGAAGGGATCTACCAAGGCATTTATGCAAAAGGCCATAACCGTCTTTTATAAACCGCTTCTATTTATTTGAGTGGAGCGGCAGTTGATCACTTTTAAATGCCGTCTTTGGCAGTTGCCGAGAAAGTCCCGTTTACCGCCATGCAGAGGCCGGTGTGAACCCAATTCTTATACGTGCTCCGTAATACTAAACGCACATGTCTCGGGTGGCATCACCTGACCTACTAGACCTATCTCTGTCTGGCCGTAGTTCTGGCGGAGCTTTGCTGGCGGTTTTCGCATGGCTTTTGTAAGGCCTGCGTTTCCCAGCGGCCACACAGAGCAGATGGGATAGGCGCAGCACCTTCCCCTGTCATTGTCTGGTCTCCATCCTCCTCTGTCTCTCTCTGGCTGGCTGAGTGTATAGGCCAGATGGCCGTGTGACTGAGCAGACAACAAGTGAGCCCGGCATATGGGCTGCCTGTTTAATTTCCATCCCTGCTGAGCGCTGGATTGGCCGAGGTAAGTTACAAAAGCCAAAGGGGAAGAAAAGAAAAGGCCTGACTGTTAAATTAGATTCAATTTTCCATTGTGTCCAGCCAGAGAGTCTTCTCTGTACTTTTTCCTTTAAGAGTCTCCGGCGTCCCCCCATCCCCCTGCCGGCCTTCTTCATTGCTGTAGAGCAGGCAGATACACCTCATTAAAGATGGCTAAGGGTGTGGGGGAGGGGGGTGGGGCGCACACGACTGAATTACAGGCCCTGTTCCCCTGTCACTTAGGACAGGAAGTCCTGTCAGCTTCTGAAGAGGCCACTAAGATGGACCTGTCGCCTCACACGCTCATCCCTCTTGGCTCAGTGATGGCCATTCTGTGTGTCCTGCATTTCCATGCTAATGACTGTGTGTTCTAAGGCCTTGTTTACAAGTTATTCATAGCCTTGTAGGTTGTCAATTAGCCGGTCACTCCACCCCCTAAAACAGCTTCTGATTTTCACTTACATTTTTTTTTTTTTTTAGGTGGTACATTTTGGAAAGTATCGCTAGCTTGATCCGGTTCATTAATGTTTTTTAAAATTGATTATTGAGGTTTTGTACATCGGCATCATCTAGGCCGATAGGTGCGTTTTGGTAACTATGAGGATTTAAAGGGTCATAAGGGGAGGGGTCAGGGGTCTTAAGGTGCCCTTTAAGGGAAGCATCAAGGAAAATTTACTTCCCCATAATATACTTACCGGGGGCTTCCTCCAGCCCCTTGAAGCAGACATGTCCAATGCCGCATCTCCGATCGCAGCTGCCGGCCCGGGGTCCCCTCCGTGTGCAGAGGCCGACCTCCTCTACTGCGCCTGCGCAAGCGCCGCTGTCAATCTAGTCCTCATTGTCCTCAGCGTACTGCCCAGGTTCAGTAGTTCTGTGCCTGCGCAGTACGCTGCGGCCAACGTGAACTTGATTGACAGCGGCGCTTCACGCAGGCGCAGTAAGGACGACCTCGAGGTCGGCCTCTGCACTGGCGGGGGACCCCGGGCTGGCGACTGGGAGCAGAGATGCTGCGAGGGACATGTCGGCTGCAAGGGGCTGGAGGAAGCTCCCAGTAAGTATATCGTGGGGAAGTTCATTTTGCTCGATGTTTCCTTTAACAATCCAGATTCCCAAATGATTGACAGTTTGCACTGATTGATGCAATCCATTGGAAACCATGGTTCTGGCCTACCAACGCTTGGGAAAATTATTAGCAATGTGACCAGACTAAAGGAATAGTGGCGTAATTCGAAATGATGGAACGATACTTCGGTGTCGATTGGCACATTTAACGGTATCGGATCAATCATTTGGGAGATTGTACCATTAATGGGCATCTTAAGGTGCAGACACGCATCCAATTTTGGTTAGCCACTGACTTGTAGTGTTGATGTTTCGGATCTGAGTTTATTGATTTGGAAACCTGGAGTACGCCAGGCACCACACTCCAAGTACATCAGCTAGTGGAGAGGGTCATGGGGAAGTCACTCGCGTGCTGTTCACAACCGCACTTCACAAGACTGCGATGCCTCTGCCTCTGAAACAGGGAGCATCGGAGTCATGTGATGCTTGGTGTGGTACGCAACCTCGTGACCCTGTCCACTGGCTGAGGTACTGGAGTGCAATGTTCTCCCCAGGCTCTTTTAGCCGGGTGCTCAACCCAGCTAGTTTTGGTGAGCACCCATTTGTCAGCGGCTCACCACCTCCTATGCTATAAGCAGAGTTGCGCACAGAAACACCGGCCCTGCATTCTTTCATCTCGCCCTACCCGGCTACTTTTTCATGCCACCCGGCTGGAAAAAAATTCTGGGGAGAACACTGAGGTGTGGTGACCGGCGTAATCCAGGGTTCCTGATTTTGATTGGCGGTGGATCGGCACGCCCCATAGCGGTGTACTGTATGGGTTCCACTGTGGGAACACCTTTTGGCCCCCTATAATAGGGGTGGGTAGCTATACTTGGGGGGACACCATGGCTACCTTTCCTGGGGTGTGCTACCTATTATTACAGTAGAAGGGGCCCTCTGAGGGGGTGGTGGGGTGGGGGGGGCAGCTTGCGGCCACAAAAACCTTGGCAGCATTCTGATGTAGAAGTAATCAATGTGATTGGCTGCTGTACAATATCCTGCTTCTCTACAAATGAACCAATCCTTAGATAACGCCTCTGTATCCTCTCTCCCTGCGTCCAGATCAAGGGCCAGTGAGCACCAAAAACCTCTAGCAGATCCGCAAAACGCTAGAGGTTTTTGAAGCAGAGCGATTCTAGGCACGTTTAGAGAGATTTTCTAAACATGGCTAGCGGTTTTTGGAGCGTTTTTGTGTATATTGTTACAGTAAAGCTGTTACTGAACAGCCACTGTTAACAATAACGCCTGGAAAGCCACTCTGATCTAGTGTTTTTCAGAGGGGTTTTCCACTTTCCTATACTTAAACATTGAAGCAGAAACGCCTCAGAAATCTAAAAAATGCTGCAGCCCCCGAGCTTGCGTTTGTGGAAAAAACAAACCGCTCTGGTATGTACAAGCCCATTGAACTACATTAGCCAAGCAGTTTTCAAACCGCTAGCGGTTTTAAAAACACTCCAGAACCGTTCTTGGTGTGCACCAGCCCAAATAGTGTTTGTCTTTCCTCAGCAGTGTTTGCAGCTGTCCTGAGGCGAGGTTGATCACCTGCTCCGAAGGGCAGCGGGACTGACCGGACCATTTATAAGAGGGGCGATAATCATAGCGCCCACCCCTCCTCCCCCCCACACACACACACCTTCATTCAGAGGAAAGTTCTGGGATTGATCCATCGTGAATGGCGGCCCCCCTCTCATTGGTGGCTTAGATCCCGAGAAGATTTGCGCCATTGTCTGAGGACGCAGGACTTCGGATTGATTTCCAGGCCTTTGTGCGGCCTCCGGGCCTCTGAATGAAGCTGTCATGTGTGTCTGTGGTTGGCGCACAGGCCGTCCGGCTGCAAGCTGTGCTTCCCTTTGTTGTTTCGGCCTCATTGAACAGAGGGAAGAGGGGCTCGTTTCAGGGTGATTTACCACCACCCAAACACCAGCTGTCTGTTGTGAGGAGGCTGAGGCTACCTTCAGCTCCTTCCCAGCCTCATCATACCCCCCCTCCCCCCCCCCCTTCCCTGGCCCTCCTGGCCACCGCACCATGTGCCAGCACAAAGCAGGCAGAGCATGCTTCGCATGTGTAACCATTCAAAAATATGTATACTACTGGTCCACCAACCATCCATCCAGGGCTGTAGATCTTACCCATTGGATGTTTTGGTAAACGGTTATTTGGCTTGCACACGTCTGACCCGCGTGGCTGTGCAAATGACTGACGAGTATACTGTCACAGGACCAGGGAACCCATTATTGCCGCTGAAGTTAGGGCCTGACACACTGGGGAGCACTTTGCAGGTTACACTAAAATTGCAGCAAAATGGCTACAGTCATGATTTTTAAAAAAAACCGTGATCGCGGCTATTTTGCCGCTAGCTTACAGCAATTTTAATGCAGTCAATGTAAGCGTGTTTTAAGAACAACAGAAACTGAAAATGACACGCAAACTGCTCTCTGGTGTGTCAGGGCCCATATACCACTTTCAGCTGCGCTTATGGAAACGCAATCACAGGGACATTAGAGATTGCATAGACTGCACTGTTTGCCGTTTCCATACATGCACTTTGATGCACCGCTTAATCGCTGCGCAAGGTTGCCTGCATTTTGTGACGCTTCAGCCTGCGATCCTATTCAGTGTAATGAATGTGATCGTAAGCACCACCGCCCCGACGGGAGTGACATGCAGCGCAGGGCCACGGGCCTCTGCGCTGCATGAAAACAAGCCCTTATTGAGGTTTTTACCCCGAGATCAGTCCCCCCCCCCCCCCCCTCTTGTTTGTGATGCGCAGAACAGTCGATGCTGGGCCTGTAGTGTTTCCAGAAGCTTCCTCCCTCAGTCAGCGCTGTGAGGTAGCGAGGATAGTGACGCCGGCGTCCTCCCCCTGGGCCCACCGACCTCCCTGAGATTACTGAGGTTTTTACCCTGATATCGGTTTCCCCCCCCCCCCCCCTCTTGTTTGCGATGTGCAGAACCATCGCCGCTGGGCCTGTAGTGTTTCCAGAAGCTTCCGCCCTCAGTCAGCGCTGTGAGGTAGCGTGGATGGTGACACCGGCGTCCTCCCCCTGGGCCCGCAGAAAGATGTTGTCTCCTCTCCAGGCCAGAGACAGTGATGAATGGATGTAATTCTCTGTAATTGCGCTCTTGTTAGGTTATTAGGCCTCCATCCTGCTAAGCTCATTAACCTTTTAATGATGCCATATCCCCTTCCTGTATAAAATCTCACATTCAGTGCATCTCCTCTCCCGTCTATGGCATTGCCTCACCCGCCTATCTCAGGCAAGCTCGGGAGTTTGGATCCGGCGTATGGGGTCTGGAGAGCGTGAGTTATGGCTGCTAATCAGTGGCCTAGTTCTACGGGCCCCTAATGGGGCGATATCAGCCCAGCCTGGTAAAGGTTCCACATGTATCATCATTATTCCTGACATGTAGTCCTATACCTCTGATGGGTTCCCCAACATTGACTAATTCCCATCACTAAAGCTTTATACACACGTCAGATGGAAGTCATTTAAAATGAATGACCGATTATCGAAAATTAAAGCAAACGACTGAAAAAGGTGATCAGGGAAGGTTTTGGTACTCTGTTGCCGACCTGCCCAGCGGATTGTTTTGTTGTTCTTATGGCTCACTAGAGCTCTTTAAAGAACTGAATTGAGAAGCAAATGGAGGCTGCCCTATTTATTTCCTTTTAAACAGTACTAGTTGTCTGGCTGCCATGCTGATCCTCTGCCTTTAATGCATTCAGCCATAGACCCTGAACAAGCATGCAGAAGATCAGGTGTGTCTGACATTTTTGTCAGATCTGACAAGGTTAGCTGCATGCTTGTTTCTGGTGTGATTCAGACACTACTGCAGCCAAAGAGATCAGCAGGGCTGCCAGGGAACTGGTATTCTTTATATGTAAATAAATATGGCAGCCTCCACATACCTCTCATTACAGTTGTCCTTTAACCACTTAAGCACCAGCCTATTTTTGCCTGATCTGTGCTGCGTGGGATCTCCAGCCCACAGCACAGATCAGATTTCAGCCAGGGCGACCAGACTTCCCCATTTTTTCCCCACTAGGGGGATGTCCTGCTGGGGGGGTCTGATCGCCGCTGGCTGTTTTGACCTGGGGGGGGGGGGTGTGTCTCCGCAAAGCCCCCCTCCGCAGCGTTTTTCGCCCTCTCTCTGTTTCCCTCCCTCCCTTCCGTTCCCTGGGCGGCGCAGGATGGCGATCTGCTTTACGGCGCTGCGGCGTATGATGTAAACAGCGGGGATTTCTTCCCCGCATGTTTACATTTCGCCTACGAGCCGCGATCGGATGCTCACAGGCTGTTCACGGAGACACCCTCTGTGAACTGACATGGAAAGAGCGGCCGTTTTCATGCAAAACCACTAACGACCTGCCGACGCCCGTCGGCGTTAGGCGGTCATTAAGTGGTTAAGCTGCGCTTTGGAATCGCCAGTGATTGGATGTCCCTGTCATAGTAATTGCAGCACATGGCCACTGCTTTGTGTGCAATACAGCACTTGGCGTATTTTATCGGGTGAATGGTGCCCTGTGTTAGGCTGCTCAGTATTTACGCCTACAGAGTTTCTGTAACGTATCATACACATTGCATATTATGTCAGTGAAAAGTAGGCGTTCTCAAACTCACGATTGGCCAGAAACGATCCACGAATAGCAATCAGCCGTGCTGGTAAACATCCATTGGTTCTCCCTTCCCTCAGCTTGTCGCTGGCGTGCAGCAGCGGCGTCCTTCAGGTGACCTGTTTCCCCGGTGCAGCTGAATATTCTCTTCCCAGTAATGTTTGCCAGAGACGACTATTTCTGCGCTCCGGGTGGGACACTTATTAGTCAGGGGGGCCGCACTGCATCCATCATGCCGGTGACAGAAGTCGGTCAATATCTAGGCCAGGAGAAGGTGGAGACAAGCCTGGTGGCTGCAGAGAAAGCTAGTCTAGGAATACCGGACACAGCCATATTATTACTAACTAGTAAAAAGGCCCTCCTGTTAAAAAACGGGCGCTAGACCACGGCCGCTACACCCTGGCAACGTGCATACCGATACGTCCTGCTCACCCATCTCTCACCACTGTCCCAAGTATATGCACACAGGGAGCTATGGCTTGCTTGGCAGTTGGAAATAGCTGTTATTTCCCACAATGCACTGAGGTTCTCAGACAGCAAACTGTCAGGTCTGGAAGCAGGGACACACACACACACACGCACGCACGCACGCACGCACGCACACACACACACACGCACGCACACACACACGCGCACAACGCGCACACACACGCGCACAACACACACACACACGCACAACACACACACCACACGCACACCACACACACCACACACACCACACACACCACACACACCACACACACACCACACACACCGGCCGCAGAGACACAGGGGTTTTATTATATAGGATATGGGCAGGCAGGTGGAGCAGTGCTACTACTATAGCACTGCTCCACCTGCCTGCCCATCCCTATAGCACTGCTCCACCTGCCTGCCCATCCCTATAGCACTGCTCGACCTGCCTATAGCACTGCTCCACCTGCCTATAGCACTGCTCCACCTGCCTGCCCATCCCTATAGCACTGCTCCACCTGCCTATAGCACTGCTCCACCTGCCTATAGCACTGCTCCACCTGCCTATAGCACTGCTCCACCTGCCTATAGCTTTGCTCCACCTGCTTGTAGCTTTGCTCCACCTGCCTGCCCATCCCTATAGCTCTGCTCCACCTGCTTGTAGCTCTGCTCCACCTGCCTGTAGCTCTGCTCCACCTGCCTGTAGCTCTGCTCCACCTGCCTGTAGCTCTGCTCCACCTGCCTGTAGCTCTGCTCCACCTGCCTGTAGCTCTGCTCCACCTGCCTGTAGCTCTGCTCCACCTGCCTGTAGCTCTGCTCCACCTGCCTGTAGCTCTGCCCCACCTGCCTATAGCTCTGCTCCACCTGCCTATAGCTCTGCTCCACCTGCCTATAGCTCTGCTCCACCTGCCTGTAGCTCTGCTCCACCTGCCTGTAGCACTGCTCCACCTGCCTATAGCTCTGCTCCACCTGCCTATAGCTCTGCCTCACCTGTCTGCTCCACCTGCCTATAGCTCTGCCTCACCTGTCTGCTCCACCTGCCTATAGCTCTGCTCCACCTGCCTA
Source organism: Hyperolius riggenbachi (assembly GCF_040937935.1). Lineage (NCBI taxonomy): Eukaryota > Metazoa > Chordata > Amphibia > Anura > Hyperoliidae > Hyperolius > Hyperolius riggenbachi. The sequence goes on from NC_090646.1 coordinate 658,638,092, forward strand.
TAGCTGTGCCTCACCTGCCTATAGCTCTGCCCCACCTGCCTGTAGCTCTGCCCCACCTGCCTGTAGCTCTGCCCCACCTGCCTATAGCTCTGCTCCACCTGCCTATAGCTCTGCTCCACCTGCCTATAGCTCTGCTCCACCTGCCTGTAGCTCTGCTCCACCTGCCTATAGCACTGCTCCACCTGCCTATAGCACTGCTCCACCTGCCTATAGCTCTGCTCCACCTGCCTATAGCTCTGCTCCACCTGCCTATAGCTCTGCTCCACCTGCCTATAGCTCTGCTCCACCTGCCTATAGCTCTGCTCCACCTGCCTATAGCTCTGCTCCACCTGCCTATAGCTCTGCTCCACCTGCCTATAGCTCTGCTCCACCTGCCTATAGCTCTGCTCCACCTGCCTATAGCTCTGCTCCACCTGCCTGTAGCTCTGTTCCACCTGCCTGTAGCTCTGCTCCACCTGCCTGTAGCTCTGCCCCACCTGACTGTAGCTCTGCCTCACCTGCCTATACCTCTGCTCCACCTGCCTGTAGCTCTGCTCCACCTGCCTGTAGCTCTGCTCCCCACCTGCCTGTAGCTCTGCTCCACCTGCCTGTAGCTCTGCTCCACCTGCCTGTAGCTCTGTTCCACCTGCCTGTAGCTCTGCTCCACCTGCCTGTAGCACTGCTCCACCTGCCTGTAGCACTTCTCCACCTGCCTATAGCTCTGCTCCACCTGCCTGTAGCTCTGCTCCACCTGCCTATAGCTCTGCCTCACCTGCCTATAGCTCTGCTCCACCTGCCTATAGCCCAGCCGTATAGCTCTGCTCCACCTGCCTGCTGAGCTCTATAGCACAGCTCTACTCGTTGGCAGGACAGACTGATAGGCGTTCTTACCTGCCTGATTAAACCTGTCCTCCTCAAGCACAATCTATCCCTGCATCTCTTCCACCACAAATCCTCCAAAGCCTCTTCCTCCTTTCAGGGTGTCGTGGGCAGAAGCATCCCTTCTATAACATACCCTCCGGGCCTGGTGTACCTCCATGTTGGGATACGGCCTATATATAGAGCCAGGTTCTCAGCCCACACACAGCTGTGTGCAGCCTGGTAGCTCTGGCTGGGGGGGGGGGGGGGGGATATGGCTGGGCTGTGATGGGGGGTTTCTCGCTGGGAAGGGGCTCAGGATCAGCAGAGTTCTCTGAGGTATTTGTGGAATGTGGGAGGGGCTGTGGCAGAGATGGCTGCTGCTAATCGTGCTATCTCGGCTCCCAGCTTTCAGGATCTCCCTCACAGCGGACCTGAACTCAGAACTTCCTCTCAGCTCTAAAAGATACACAACAGCATAATGACCTGTAAAGATAAATATTTATTTGTTACAACTGATACAAATAATGCAGTAAATCTGCAGTGTCTACTTCCTGCTTTCATGGAAGCAGAGATCGGGTTAACATCCTGTGTTTACAAATTATATCTCTGCCATAGCAGTTACCTGACACAGCTGAGGGATCAAATTACAACTTGTGCTTAGTAACAGAATTAGATAGGCTAAACTCTCTAAACACATACAGGGGGAATTTCTCTGTTTTCCTTCTCTCCTGTGCAGCAGTTCAGGTCCACTTTAAGTACCATCCCTTTATTTCCCCTTGCCAGGAATAGGGGCCGCCATGCCAGAAATGGGGGCCGCACGCAGGTATGGCAGTGACCCGATTCTCAATGACGTGAGGGGTATGAGAAATGATGCTCTTTAAAAGTCTGCAGACTGGATACACTCATGTCCATAATAACACATGAGTGTTCTTCACAGATGAAGTGGAATTAGAGGGGCTAAACTCTCTAAATACATACAGGGTGCATTTCTCTGTTTTCCTTCTGTCTTGTGTAAGAGCCCAGGTCCACTTTAACAAAAACAGAAATAACGTTACTATTTTCCTGCCAAACAGAAGCCTGATCAGTAGTTATACTACACTGCTGTACAGCCTGCCTGGTCACATGACCCCACAGGGCGGACACTGTTCAGTCCTGGCCCCTCCCATGACTGTGGTTAGTGAGAGTGCCTGACATCAGTTCTGATTATAGAGAGCAGGGAGTCCTGTGTGTATAGAGTGTATAGAGCATAATGCACAGCAAATGTTTAATTATTTGACTTGGGACAATTATAAACTCTAGAATGCAGCTGGTTGTTACATTTTGTCTTAAAGGGCCACTACAGCGGAAAACTGTAAAATTTAAAATATGTGCAAACATATACAAATAAGAAGTACATTTTTTTTCCAGAGTAAAATGAGCCATAAATTACTTTTCTCCTATAATGCTGTCACTAACAGTAAGTAGTAGAAATCTGACAAAAGCGACAGGTTTTGGACTAGTCCATCTCTTCATAGGGGATTTTCAGCAAGGCTTTTATTCTTTATAAAGACATTCCCAAAAAAGGATTTAAACAATGATGCTGGCCAGCTTCCCTGCTTCCTACACAGTTTTTTGGCAGTTGGACATAGCAACTGCCATTCACTATGTGCTTTTGAAAATAAATACATCCCTGAGAATCCCCTATAAAGAGATGGACTAGTCCAAAGCCTGTCACTTCTGTCAGATTTCTACTACCTACTGTAAGTGACAGCAACATAGGAGAAAAGTAATTTATGGCTCATTTTACTCTGGAAAAAAAAGTACTTCTTATTTGTCTGTTGCACATATTTTACATTTTACCGTATTTCGCTGTAGTGCCCCTTGAAAAGCAGAACCCTCCAGTAATGAGATCCAGAGGCCGATGTTTGGCTCTGCAGTGACTGCGGGTTTATCTCTCTCCAGTGTCTTCTGCTTGTAAAAGATGTACTCCTGAATAGATCCTGTTTACAGTGTTCTCTAAACGCCGACATTGAGGTTTCTATGCATGTACTGATTCTCACATTTGGCCGTCACTTTACCACTTTACGCCTGTCCCCAGCCCACGTTCCTAGGGTGTTCCTTAAAGGGTATCCTCATTCACAAATGTGGGGTTGAGATTTCTAAATTTACTATGTGGCTAGACTGAAATCTAGTAGCCGTTTACATTTTTTTCTACAATCAGTTATAGCTTAAGAGTGGGATCTTCCTATTGATGTATATGTTTGAGCCTGGAGGAGGAGGAGTTAGTAGTGGTCACATGGGCAGCCAGGGGGCGTGGCCCAACTAAAACAGCCCAATCTGCTTCTCCAGTGACCAGAGGATAGAAATATATATATATATATATATATATATATATATATATATATAATTTTTTTTTTTTTTTTAATTTTGAATTTTTATAGCGCATTTCTGTTGGTGAATATGGCAGTAAATTTCTCTTTGTGGGACTACTGCAGGTACTCTTTACAAGATCCATGTGCTTATTAAGGAAAGTATAGTTACCCTTTAACCCACCCTTAAATAATGTTTTAGAGCAAAGTTGAAATGCTGCGTTATATTCCGCTTTAAAACAAAGACAAAAATCATGCAAGTTATACGCTGCTTGGAATCGGGTCAATCAGATGTGCTACATTTCCGTTTCCCGATTTTTAAACTGCAGCACCGCCTCCTTGGCTTCTGATTGGCATGGAGGTAGTGCGCCAGTTAAATGTTGCCCCGCCCACAGAGCCTGCTGTTAGCCTCTCACAGCTGAACTGCTTTCTTGTGTGTGACGGGAAACCGTTTTAGAATTGGGCAAATGAGGGTTATCTGCGTTGCCTTAGAAGAACTGTTGTGAAAATTACGTAATGAACAAAGTTCTTTAATTTTTTTTTAAATATTCATTTATAAATTTAGTCAGTGTTTGCCCATTGTAAAATCTTTCCTCTCCCTGATTTACATTCTGACATTTAGCACTGGTGGCGACCGCTTTAGTCCTGCCAGGTATTCTCTATGGAATGTTTGTTTCTGAGAATTCTATGCACAGAGGGAGATACTGCTCGCTTGGCAGTTGGAAAAAGCGGTTGTTTCCCACAATGCAATGAGGTTCACAGACAGGAAACGGTCAGGACCATGGTCATGACATCACACTGTGGGAGGGGTTTCACCACAATATCAGCCATACAGAGCCCCCTGATGATCTGTCTGAGAAAAGGTAAAGATTTCTTGTGGGAAAGGGGGTATCAGCTACTGATTGGGAACAAAGTTCAGTGCTGGGTAACTTCCTGTGTAAGAATGGCCCTCAGTGTATATATATGGCTGGTATAGCGGTGCATAGACTCTTCCATTACTCTCGGTGTGTCAGAATAGACAGCATGAAGATAAATAAGCTCAGAGTATGGCCGCCCATTAGTGACCTGCGGGATTGACTCTTTGTTCCGCTGTACACACAGCCTTCTATATTCCTGCGGGTAGAGGATGCTAAACAGATGATCCGGCCTGTGACACGCTAATCCCGCATGTCAGCCCAGGCTATATATAAAGACGTGGCATCCCAGCCATGCTTGTGTCTAAAAATAATGCCTCCGCCCGCTCAGGTGCTGGCAGTGCACATTCTATTCAACTCTCACCCGGCTACAAGAGCCTGGGGAGAACACTGTGATATAATGAATTGGTTGTGTAGTACAGATAATTCATAGAACATTAGTAGCAAAGAAAAGAGTCTCATTGCATCATTCTCCAATATTTGCAGTTTACACTCAGCATTCTAAATGATTTCACAGAGCAGGCTAATAACCTTCAACTTTCCTCTGCAGAAAAATCGAAATCCAGTGACAGACACTTGAGATAAGCTTCAGAATACAGAGCTCTCTGCAACTTTAAAAGTCTGAGCGATCAGTGAAGCTCTTTTGCATAGATAACTGGAGTTTCTTAACTCTTCCTGTACTGGAAACAATATTAGACTCATATCTTTGATGCTAATGTGTTATTTCTTAGATGTACTACACATACAAATCATTACATCATAAGTTTATTTTCACTTCAGATTCCCTTTAAATGTAGTAAGGCTTTGGGCTTTCAACCTGGTGGTCGTATTGAATGCTGTTGTGTCTGACCTCTGCGTCTGGAGGCCTGAGTGTCTGATGGCCACCTCCATATGCCTTGCTTCTGGTCCTCTGGTAGAGAGTAGATGTGGGAGGCTTCTTCATAACTTTCCATGAAGAGATACCCACAATATACATGTGAAGCAGCCTGTCTCTATGTAAGCGGAGTCCTTTGAAGCTCCGGACTCCTCCTGCTTCTCCCATCAGTGTGTCATTACTTCTCATTAGTTAAGTTCACACTGTCAGCCTGGCAACTTGTTGGCCATCATCAGCCGACTTCTTCAAGTAAACTCAAACACACTAGGAATCCTGGGAGGCCATTAATCAGGGGTTTGTGTATTTGCATTAATCCGCTGGCTTTTCAGAGCGCACCAGAAATGGCCATTAATCAGCTTGCGGAGCGCCCAGATAAAATGCCTGGTATGAGCAGCGGTGGAGGGTCTGCAGAGGAGGAGGAGGGTCATAGAATTCCAGCCAGGTAGCTCTCCAGTCACAGGAGAATCGGAATCCTTTGAGATATTGCCCTAGACTTGCAGACTGTAGTACGTTTGAGCCTCACTGAGACATCGTTCCCTAGAAAGTTTTAAAGCAATACTGAAAATATACTTCCTGATCCACACAACTTCCAAAACACCAACTTTATTGCATTAAAATAGGCAAAGGCTGTACAGCAGCTACAACCCGCTGTTTCAGGCGTCTAGCCCTTTTACAAACTGCATTGATTGCATTATAATAGGTAATATCTGTACAGCAGCTGTTTCGGGCATCTAGCCCTTTTACAAACAACCCAACTGGGCAGTTTATAAAAGTAGTAGATGCCCAAAATAGCTGCTGTACAGCTTGTATCTATTCTGATGCAATAAAGGAGTTTTGTCAAAGGGCTAGACACCCTGAAACCGCAGGCTGTAGCTCCTGTACAGCTTTCACCCATTTTGATGCAATAAAGGTGGTGTTTTAGAAGTCGTGTGGATCAAGAAGTATATTTTGAAGATTGTAACCCTGTTGGTACACAGGGTGGATCCCTGCACGCTTTTTTGGATTTCGTGTAGTGCATTTCCACCGCTTCCCTTTTTTTTATTTTTTAAAGGCCATACTGAAGCATCCTGGGAAAAAAAAAAATCCAGTACTCACTTATGCAGAGGGATGGTTCTGGATCTCATAAAGCCTTCCCAGTCCTCTCTTGGTGTCCTTGTTCCAGCGCTGTCCCACGTTCAGGTTTGCAGCCCTCAGGAGGCTTTGGAAGGAGGAACCGTGTTGCCCATGCATGAGTGCGTTCTTGTGCAGTATGAAGTAGGGGGTCTTCAGATGCAGTTGGAGACACAAGTACTTCCAAGAATCCCGGAAGGCTTATTTGACCAGTTGGTCGAACAACTTCAGTGGGGGTGACAGCCCGGGAACTAGGACACTTGAGAGGACCGGAAAGGCTCTGAGATCCAGAGTCTTCCTTCTTCATAGGTAAGTATTGCTTCAGCATCACATTTTTTTTATTTTATCACCTAATAAAAGTCTTACGTCAACAAAAATAGGCTTACTCTTCTATGGAGCGGTAAGTCCGCCACTGCTTCCCCTTTTTAAACCGTTTTCAACTTTGGGGCCTCTGTTTGGTCCGTGTTACTACATTGAAACCACCCTTGGTGGATGGGTGCTACCCCTCATTCTCCTGCTTCTAGGGGCTGGGATGGCACCCGTATTGTTAGTCTGCTTGTTGCTCTGTGCTTTGCAGATTGACTTTACAGTTTTAAAAGGCAGAGTTACCCTACAGGCCGGGCTGGGATAGCGCACATACCGTTAGGCTGCCTGTTGCTTGGCCGATTGACTTTCCAGCTTTAACAGGCAGAGTTCCCCTACAGGCTGGGCTGGCACTGTATCGTTAGGCTGCCTGTTACTTGGCAGATTGACTTTCCAGTGTTGACAAAAGCAGAGTTACCCTTTAGGCCGGGCTCGGATGACGTCTGTATCGTTGGGTTGCTTGTTGCTTTGTGCTTGGCGGATTGCCTTTCCAGTTTTGACAGAGGCAAAGTTCCCCTTTAGACTAGGATGGCGCCTGTATCGGTAGGCTTGCCTGTTGCTCTGTGCTTTGCGGGATTGACTTTACAGTTTTAAAAGGTAGAGTTACCCGTTAGGCCGGGCCCGGATGGCACAGTTATCGTTAGGCTTGCCTGTTGCTCTGTTCTTTGCGGAATTGACTTTACAGTTTTAAAAGGCAGAGTTACACTTTAGGCCGGGCTGGGATGGCGCCCGTATCGTTAGGCTGCCTGTTGCTTTGTGCTTGGCGGATTGACTTTCACTCGATAAATGAAGCTGTTGAGTCTGTCAGTGAAACGCGATCGTCCCCATCAGCTGCCAGGCTGACATATTCCTTCTCAGTGGCCGCCGGTGGCTTCGGGTTTCTGATCCGTCCTCAGATTAGCTCTGTGCCAGGACTCCAAATGGAAATCCATGTCCGAGTGGAGAGAGGAATGGATAGCACTGCGGAGGACTCTGCTAACAGGCAACACAAACAAGCCTCTGCTGGGTAAAGGGCTATCCCGCTTATGTTACTAACTTCATGGCCTGGTGCTCTATACACAAAAATATATAAAACTAGATCTGTAAAAATAAAAATGTGTTAGGGCCAGATCCTGAACTGAGAGGGGGTTTGATTAATACAGGTGCCGTTTTGTCAATTGTGTTGTGACATATGTCACCATACCTTCCTGCACCTCCTGTGTCCCCCACTCTAGTCAGCCAAAATCTTCAACTGACTAGAACGTCAAATATGAGCGGGGGGGGGGGGGGACGTGGCAGTTATTCTCCCTAGGAAATGCCTCCTTGTACTGATGTAATTTTAAACCTGTCAAAAGAAAAGGAAAAAAAAAACCAGCACAACTCAATTACTCCTGGTTTCCTTCTCTTTCACCTTACTTCCGGGTCAGCTTCATAACTGTGAAGATGCCGGCAGACACGAGAGGACGCGGCGGTGGAATGAGAGAGCTGACATGGGGGAAAAGACAGGTTTTTTTAAACAGGTCTAAAATTACACAGAACAGGAGTACTTTAAAGGACACCCGAGGCGAAAATAAACTAATTAAATAAACAAGTGTATTACCGGCCTGCTTCCTTCTCCTAAAAATGACTTTTTAAGATATATTCCAGTTTTATTTTATGTTTAAATCTACATTTGAAGTTTTTACTGTTTTATTGTTTTTGCTCAGTGACACATTCATTGAAGTATGTCAGAGCTAAAATCTATGAACTATTGATCCTTCTTATCTCTTTTCTGCCCTCAGAAGCTATTTTCTGCTAGGCAATTGTTTTATAATTGAATTTTCTTATCAATGAATCGCATTGTAGTCACTTCCTGTCTGTGTCAGGACTCAGTCAGCCACTTACATACCTGATATTTAACTCTTACAGGCAGAGAAAGAAAAAAGGAACACAGCATAGTTATTTGTGTGCTAGGCACTGTACATACACGTCTATCTCATCATGTCACATGTCACCTCAGGTATCCTTTTAAGTTGGCCATTTTGGGATCTGGTCGACCAATATGTGAAGGGGTCGGTTAGTGTGGCCAATATGCAAATAAAGTGGCAAATTTTAATTTTTGGACTTTGGCTGGCCAGAAAGTGAAATGGTAGGACCCAGTCGGCAAAGTCCTGAGGAAATCTTTCCTGAGGTGATAAGGACAGTTCAGCAGGCCGGTAAGCAGGGGGCGCACAAGACATAATACGGAGGGGTACGGCGATGGCATTCTAGAACTTCTATACTATACTTCATATACTATACTTCATTTTAACCACAGTCGGGCAGCGCATGCAGAATGTTTTACTAGTTCACCTGCTATTTGCAGTGCCGGTCGGTGCCGTGTCCATTCTGCCGCCTCCTCTCCAGATGGAGGAACGGGAGAGCACAGCGGGTCATACAAGGAGATGTCACAGCTGCTTATGTAACTGACATTAAAATCTGGAGATGGCATTTATTTCCGGGACACCAGGAGCGCCGTGAGACGTTCTGTGGTTACGTAATGGTTTTGTTGCAATCCCTCTGTTGACATTTGGATTCAGGCTGGAAAGATGAACAGATTAAAGAAAGAAAGGAGAAAAGAATCAAGGACAGGCGATTAATTTGGAACCTTAAAAAGTTGCATTGCCTTCACAAACGTTTTCTGGCGCAGGATGGCGGTTAACGTCTGTAAATATTGCTGCTCTCTGTTTGGCTTGCAATTAGGGACAGTCAATGATATGCTAGTTTTTTTTCATATGTATCTACTTTTTTTTAGGCCTGGACGAGGAAATTTGCAGCCAAACATTTGGTTAATGGTGAATGCATGTGAACATCTTGTATAATAACTTACATTATTAAAACCATAATAAACACAAAACGTCAAGTCATTGAAAGACCACGGCCCTTCATTTATTGGGGGGTTCAACCATTTTTTTTTTCACTAAAACTTTATTAAAGGGAACCAGAGGTGAGGGGGATATGGAGGCTGCCATATTTATTTCCTTGTAAACCATGCCAGTTGCCTGGCAGTCCTAGGTCTGAAAGTCGATTTAAAAGGTGTTGTTACAACCAAAACCTTTTTTTTTACAAAATTCCCAAAAATAGTGTCCCCCAAAATATTTGTAACACCCTTTTTTCTAAAATGGGTCCCTATTTGTCCCCCACTTTTTTCTTATCTGGTTTGAGTGACTCCGCCTAACTACCGGAATTGAACGTTGTCAGCAGGATTGTGTTTTTTTTTTTTGTTTTTTTTTCTGCTACAGTATTTGAAATCATCACAAATCACAGTAAGCTTCCTATTGCAGATAAGAGAAGGACACTATGACCAGAAGGTAATTGAATTCCCCTTACCCTTTTTGAAGAGTTTACACAGTGATGCAAGCCAGTTTCTTATGTGATTTTTGTTGGGTGGGAAATAAACACTAAGCTTGTTTGGATTAAAAAAAAAAGAAAAAGGGGGGGGGGGGGGGGTGTCATTGTTGCAGGTAGAAGGGATGTAATATTGGCATCACAGAGAAACCTTAAAGATGTACGACTATTGGCCAATAAGGGACAGAAGTAAAGGGAAAATTCTGTTCTGAACATTTCGGGGTTTTTCTCTTTATATGACAGCGCTGCGTATCGATTGTAGAAGAAGTTCTGCAGAGATATGATTTACTGTAGTTATATTATGTATAATTTTATTGTAATAAAGCTTTAAGCGCGGTATTGTCACCACGTTGTTCCCTTCAATCGTTCCCTACGAGACTTGATAAAGTGTGGATGTCGCTCTCCCAGTACTTCTCATGTTTAGTGTTTTTTTTTTTTACAATTGCCATCTGTATTTACTCCTAAATAAACCCACTTCAGAGCTGGTGTCCCCTGGGCTGGTCCCTCCTGTGTGACGCTAATTGATTGTGGGAGACGGCAGCTGACGGCTCACCTGTGATTTCTGGCTGAGCTGGAACAGGGTTATACTAACAAGCGCATCTCGGGTACCGGCGTACTGCCGGAAGGGACAGCGTGCTTCTTCTAGGTGTAAAGAGGGCTTCAGCTTTCCAAAGCAACTGCGGTAGAGTCTCTCCTGGGAGAACCTTTCAATCGGTTTGTGTTGCCAGCGCCTGCAAAGAAACAGCAGAAAATCTGTTGTTTTCACTTCTGTCAAAGCAAATCTAGAGAGGGAAAAAAACTCAGCTTATGCCTATGGAGAGGGAAGTATCTGGATCCTGTGGAGCCTTCTCGGTCCCCTGGTTCCATCGCTGTCCTCTGGTGATGCTGCCTCTGTGAGCCCTCAGCAGGCTTTCTGAGCGCTCGAGCCCCCGATTGCTTCTGAAGACTGGCACCTCCGTACTGTGTGAGCACGCGCTCATGTTTGCGCAGTATGGAGCCTGACTGACTTGGGGACACAAGTGCTTCCAAAGTCTTGCAAGAGGCTCAGGTTTGGTGCTCTGCAGGGAGGGGCTGAGGTTTGCTGCTCTGCAGAGAGGGGCTGAGGTTTGCTGCTCTGCAGGGAGGGGCAGAGGTTTGGTGCTCTGCAGAGAGGGGCCGAGGTTTGCTGCTCTGCAGAGAGGGGCTGAGGTTTGCTGCTCTGCAGGGAGGGGCAGAGGTTTGGTGCTCTGCAGGGAGGGGCAGAGGTTTGGTGCTCTGCAGGGAGGGGCAGAGGTTTGGTGCTCTGCAGAGAGGGGCAGAGGTTTGGTGCTCTGCAGGGAGGGGCAGAGGTTTGGTGCTCTGCAGGGAGGGGCAGAGGTTTGGTGCTCTGCAGGGAGGGGCAGAGGTTTGGTGCTCTGCAGGGAGGGGCAGAGGTTTGGTGCTCTGCAGGGAGGGGCAGAGGTTTGGTGCTCTGCAGGGAGGGGCAGAGGTTTGGTGCTCTGCAGGGAGGGGCAGAGGTTTGGTGCTCTGCAGGGAGGGGCAGAGGTTTGGTGCTCTGCAGGGAGGGGCAGAGGTTTGGTGCTCTGCAGGGAGGGGCAGAGGTTTGGTGCTCTGCAGGGAGGGGCAGAGGTTTGGTGCTCTGCAGGGAGGGGCAGAGGTTTGGTGCTCTGCAGGGAGGGGCAGAGGTTTGGTGCTCTGCAGGGAGGGGCAGAGGTTTGGTGCTCTGCAGAGAGGGGCTGAGGTTTGCTGCTCTGCAGGGAGGGGCTGAGGTTTGGTGCTCTGCAGAGAGGGGCAGAGGTTTGGTGCTCTGCAGGGAGGGGCAGAGGTTTGGTGCTCTGCAGAGAGGGGCTGAGGTTTGGTGCTCTGCAGGGAGGGGCTGAGGTTTGGTGCTCTGCAGAGAGGGGCTGCGGTTTGGTGCTCTGCAGAGAGGGGCTGCGGTTTGGTGCTCTGCAGAGAGGGGCTGCGGTTTGGTGCTCTGCAGAGAGGGGCTGCGGTTTGGTGCTCTGCAGAGAGGGGCTGCGGTTTGGTGCTCTGCAGAGAGGGGCTGCGGTTTGGTGCTCTGCAGAGAGGGGCTGCGGTTTGGTGCTCTGCAGAGAGGGGCTGCGGTTTGGTGCTCTGCAGAGAGGGGCTGCGGTTTGGTGCTCTGCAGAGAGGGGCTGCGGTTTGGTGCTCTGCAGAGAGGGGCTGCGGTTTGGTGCTCTGCAGAGAGGGGCTGCGGTTTGGTGCTCTGCAGAGAGGGGCTGCGGTTTGGTGCTCTGCAGAGAGGGGCTGCGGTTTGGTGCTCTGCAGAGAGGGGCTGCGGTTTGTGAAAATTATTAGCACTTTATTGATCATTTCTAATGCTTATTACAGATTGGTGGCAGGTTCTCTTTAATCATTGGTTCACCTGTCAGAATGGGGACACTAGACTACACCTAATGCACACAGGGCAAGTGACGGGATCCATCAAATATGGTAGAATCCAAAAAGAGCTGCTTTTTAAGAGTTGTTTTCTGTGCGTGTGAAGTAGGGGCGTAGGTGTGTTGTAAGAAGCAAGTCACACAGAGAATATATGTCCTGCATGTGGATAACGCCCCTGTTGGGCTTAGAATCGGGTTCCGGAGTACAAGGCAAGATTGACCACCGAGCTGCTGTGGCTTGTTTTATCTGCCGCTGTCTCGCTAATGAACGGTCTGGATGTGTGTGGAGGGGGTCTGGATGGCAGCAGGACGCTCTCTTCCTCTCGCGCTGTTTATAATTAGAACGCGCGGACTGAACTTTTGATGTTGTCAGTTGGGTCACGGCAGAAAAACCACCTGGCTGTCAGCGGGGACCGGTTTAAATGAGCAACTCGACGCACGAAGCGACATCTGTGGCCCCCGCCGCCGAGATAAAACAAATCCTATGTAGGTCAGAAGCGAAAATAGACTGGGCGCTGGGAGGTAGGAAAACGCAATCCGCCGCCTCGCCGTATCTGTCGGCATAAAGGATGACCACAGTCACGTCTCACGCAGGGTCTGTCGAGATGAACGACGTCTGAAAAAATCCATCGTTAGGGGAAAAAATCCATTCTCGCTAAAGGTTTGCTGTCCAAACATATATCAAGTCTGTACAAATGTAATTTAGTATTAATACTTGCCTTGTCATTTTAATCTGTCCACCGTGTTGCGCTAGTTTTTAGCAGAGTTGTGGAGTCGGCACAAAAACTCTGACTCCTCAATCTATGAAACCTTCCACTCCAGGTACCCAAAATTGCTCCAACTCTTCGACTCTGACTTCTTATGCTGCGTACACACTGGCGACTATGGTCGTTTGAAACAGCTAATTAACGATCGTTCCGCCGACAATCGGGGAAAAAACTTTACCCAACGATCATTAACACGAACGACATCGGGAAGATGAAATATCCAACCTGACGGATCATATCTACCGACAATCGTTACAAAACTATAGTGTGTACAGACATCGGCCGAGAACGATCGTTCCAAGGGCCAATGCGCCTGCGTGGAATTCTGCCCAGCTTCAGTACTTCCTTTGTAGCGCGGAGGTAAAGATTGTTACATTTCAATTAAACTTTGTTTTCAAGTTAACAATCATATATTTGTATCTATTGTAACTCCATGTTAGTGTTTTTATTTTATATAAATATGTACGTAACATTTCCTTCTGATCGTTCTTTTCTGCGAGAACGATCGTTAAAATGTGTATGATGATCGCTGCTTCCCATCGTTGCATTCCAATCTTTCCAATATCGTTCGTCTGGTAACTATCGTTCCTTGAAAACGATAGTTATCGCAAGTGTGTACGTAGCATAAGTCTACAGTGTTCTCCCCAGACATTTTTCCCAGCCGGGGGGGGGGGGGGGGGGGCATGAAATAGTAGCCGGGTGGGGTGAGATGAGAGAATGCAGTGCCTGTGCTTCTGTGAGCAATTATGCTTACAGCAGAGGAGGAAGTGAGCTGATGACAGCCGGGTGCTCACCAAAACTAGCTGGGTGGAGCACCCGGCTAAAAAAGCCTGGGGAGAACACTGGTCTAATTTCTACAAAGGTTATGGATTTGGTTCAAAAATCATCCGACTCTTGACTCCTCAGTTTATTGAAACCCCCGACTCTGACTCCAGGTACCCAAAATCGCTCCGACGCCTCGACTAATTACGATTCCACAGCCCTGGTTTTTAGTCCACCTTATCACGTTCGTATCAAAAGGGCACAGGTGGATTTGGGTGCGCGGAGACGCCGAAGACATTGCCCCATGCTCTAGCTATGCTCGTAGCTATTGTAAAAGTGCATTACCAAACTAGTTACCTAATTTGACATTTACCTGCGCAATTTGGAGTTTCGGCACACAAACTATAATTTTTATCGTAAATCTGGCTCTTGCCGGCACCCAGATGGCACAGTGAGTGCCATTCTAGCCGTAATCAACATTACAGCCTATGGAGGTGCCCAAATTGGCTGTCTCACACCTTATCTGACACTAAATATAAATGGCTAACAAGAAGCTTATAACTTAGAACTGGTGGAAATTTTGTATTCATTTATGCAGCTTGGAACCAACACCACCCAAACATCATCATCTACTGCATTTGGTAAAATTTTGCAACTCAGTCATTGTCTTGTACTTTTCTGCAAAGAGTAGACACAATTGTTACTTGTTTTCCCACGCCTGTGCAAACTGAGTGGCTGGCAGGAAGTTTCGACACGCCCAGTCTGGACAGTCTGTGACCCAAGTTTGGAGTACCCGAGCACCTGTAATCACTTATATAAAGTAAGCAAGTTCAGAGAGTATGCACCATCATTTGTCCTGTTGCCTATTCTAAAATCTTTTCTCTCCCTGATTTACATTCTGCCATTTATCACAGGTGGCGACCTCTTTAGTCCTGTCTGGTGATCTCTGCAGAATGTTTGTTTACTGAGTTCCGAAACCAGTACAAAATACACCTGGTCTTCCAGAATGCTTTTAGAGGAGAAATCCGCATAGCTAAACAGCCTAGGCTGTGACATCACTGAGAGGGCGGGGCTTTATACAAATGTAAGTTGGAAGTGTTTCTGACTCTAAAAACCAGGAAAATTTCCATAAAAGCGGGTACCGTGAATAATTTACTGTATTCTACTATGTCACTGCAGGGCCTCTTTAAATGTAACACATTATTTCTGATTTTTGTATAATGACTGCTGCGGCATCCAGTATGTGGAATTGTATGTATTTTGTAGGTGAGATTTCGGTGGGCATTTGTTCGCAGTGAATACCCCCCCCCCCCCCCCCCTTTGTTTTTCCTCTGCTCAGCGCGGTTCCCTTAGCGCAGGGCTCTCCGCAAGCCGCCACCTCCTGTGGCTGGCGAGCTATTTGCCACCCGAGCAATATTTGCCAGTTAGATCTGCTGGGAGGGGTTGGTGTTGTCACACAGCTGTGATTGTCTGTCACAATGAGCCTCTGCCGGATCAGCAGTCTCCCTAGGTGAGAAATGAACGCTAGACAGCGAATTAACTCGCGAGCCTAGTGAACTGTATAATCTCCCGCCGCATTGTTCCGCCATTTCCCCGCCGCCTCCGAAATAATGCAACGGGTTACACGCCCTGCTGGAGAACTTCCTCAGCAGCCAGTTCATGGCAGCATTCAGCCAGTATTTCCTTGTTCCCTGTTATTCCAGTGTGTGTGTGTGTGTGTGTGTGTAGAGAGTGTGTGTAGAGTGTAGTGTGTGTGTGTAGTGTGTGTGTGGAGTGTGTGTGTGGAGTGTGTGTGTGGAGTGTGTGTGTGGAGTGTGTGTGTGGAGTGTGTGTGTGGAGTGTGTGTGTGGAGTGTGTGTGTGGAGTGTGTGTGTGGAGTGTGTGTGTGGAGTGTGTGTGTGGAGTGTGTGTGTGGAGTGTGTGTGTGGAGTGTGTGTGTGGAGTGTGTGTGTGGAGTGTGTGTGTGGAGTGTGTGTGTGGAGTGTGTGTGTGGAGTGTGTGTGTGGAGTGTGTGTGTGGAGTGTGTGTGTGGAGTGTGTGTGTGGAGTGTGTGTGTGTGTGTGTGTGTGTGTGTGGAGTGTGTGTGTGTGGAGTGTGTGTAATGATCAGTTTCATGCAGTTCATTTGTAAATATAGTCGTGTTTTTATTGGAAGTTTTAGGATGGCCATACACCTGTCTATCTGCCTCCAGACCAAACATCAGTAAGGTCCCATTCACACTGGGGCGATTTGCGGCCATTTACCTTTTGATGGCGGGCGCTAGTGTAAGTAAAAGTTTACAGCCGTGATCTCACTGCCACGATCGCTGACGATTCGCGGTAAAGCAAATGCAATGCATGCAGTGCTTTTTTTTCGTGATTTTAGAACGATCACCATTGAATTATTACAAAAAGCGATCGCTTAAAAATGTAAAATAAAAATATGCTGTAATTGGTAAAAAAATAAATAAATTATCAGTCGCAAATCGTTTTTGCTAGCGTTTTGCAATTCCAAGTGTGAATGCTGCGTACCCGTACTGGATGTCTTCCGTTGAGTATTGGCACCTGATCCCCTTGGTCTACATCGCTGTGTCGGGCTGTATAGGCGCAAAGACTGCGCACTCTTGCTTTGCGGGGGGAGGGGATGGTGGGATGAGGAAACAGCGCATATGTGATGCCACATGGTGAGTGCACAGTGGAGTTGGCCGAAACTCGGCCAAGTTGATCTGCTGGGTGGACAGCTTGTGGGTTGGGGCTATTGTCTTACTTTGTACAGCGCCACGGAATATGTTGGCGCTTTATAAATTAATAATAATTGTCCACAGGTCTTGTTATTGGCTGAGGTGATCGTTATCAGCCGCCTCAGCCGACTTTGTACATGCGTGTATACGTAGCTTTAGATCCCTCTCTGATTTAATCTGATCAGAGAGGGATACATTACCTTACTACACACTACAGACAAATATCCTACAGATTTAAGCCTCCTCCTGTGAGAGGAACTGTCGCGAAAATCTTAAAATGTAAAACACCTACAAATAAGAATTACGTAGCTTCCAGAGTAAAATGAGCCATAAAAAACTTTTCTCCTATGTTGTTGTCACTTACAGTAGGTAGTAGAAAATCTGACATTACCGACAGGTTTTGGGCTAGTTCATCTCTCCATGGGGGATTCTCAGCATGGCCTTTATTCTTTATAAAGACATTCCCTGAAAAAGATTTATACAATGATGCTGTCCAGCCTTCCTGCTCGCTGCACACTATTGGGGCAGTTGGAGCAACTGCCATTCACGAAGTGCTTTTAAAAATAAAGAAAACCCTGAGAATCCCCCCCCCCCCCCCCCATTTGAAGATGGGCTAGTCCAAAACCTGTCGGTAATGTCAGATTTCTACAACTGTAAGTGACAGCAACATAGGAGAAAAGTAATTTATGCCTCATTTTACTCTGGGAGAAACCTACTTCTTATTTGTATGTGTTTTACATGTATTTAAAATTTTAAGATTTTCGCTAGAGGTCCTTTAAGCATTTTTTTTTTTAATGTTACTGTTCATACCACATCAAACTGCCACGTGTAGTGCCCACAGCCCCACACTACATGTGGTGGTGTCAGTTTGTACAGGCGCTCGCGGTTGCAGTTTAAAAAGGACTGTAAACTCAGGAGGAGGCTAGGAGTTGTCGCTGTGACCTAAAACATTCACCACAGGCCCGGCGGGGTACACATACACTAATAGAGAGACCGGTGGGGTAGCCTGTCTGTCTGTTCTCAGGAAAACTAACGCTGTTACCACCACACACCCAAGCCCTTGCAACCAATATTTTACAGCATGCCCGATCTGTTCTTTCCAAATTGCCATGCTAACATTTAAATCCCTACACGATCCACGCCCCGGATACTTTAAACCCCAATCCGCAAGCGGTTCCAACTGCGTCACACCACCCACAAACTGAGATCAACAGGATCCAATGACTTTACCACCCCCAAAGTCTAACTAAGAACCTTTGGAGCCAAAGCTTTCTGTCATGCTGCCCCTACCCTGTGAAATACTTTTTCCAAACTTAAGACCGCTTCAACTCTGGACATGTTTTAATCGAAACTTAAAAGCCACCTTTTTAGTCTAGCATTAATGATCACATAACTTTATCCCCTGTTCTCATCCCTATGTACTGCTTTGAGAAAAACAAAAGTTTGCTTTCTTAAAACAGAAAGAATTTGCGATAATTCAGGTTGGAGTGAGCTTGAGATGTCTCCCAGAGCATCACTGCTGAATATATGCAAATTAACCATTGTTACCCTTAGAAGCTAAACACACCTCCAGAACCGTACAGAGCCATAATAATCCAACATGCATACAGACTGTTTCGGATTGTTTGATCCTCATCAGTGCATGGCATGGATTAATTTGGCTCTATGCAGTAGGGCTTGTGAATCCGAGAGGCACAGACTAACCAGCAAGCTCATGGTGACCCAGAACTCATTGGAGTGTGTAAGGGCTTTGAGACAAGCTTATTTGCTTTGGGTCCTACGGGAAAAAAGCGTTTTCCAAATGTTTTGCCTTTCGGACGAAAATCGATCTGAACATCAATCCAGTGGCCATTTTGTGGCACCAACGAATCGAAAGGTTGATCAGGCCGCATTATTGAGTAATGTGTGGGCACTCATAATCTTCCTCTCCATAAGTGGTACTCCAAGCATGCTGTGAGGAAATAAAATGGTCTGTATTCTCCAGTTTCCTCTCAGGGTTGTGGGTACCTCAAGGCCATAAATTGTCTAACTTCTCCCTGACCTCAGATAACAGTCCAGGGACCTTTAATCCTGTCAGGAATAAGGAGGGGGGGAGGCCTCTTCCACTGGACAGATGACACAGCTAGAGATAATGTGATTTTCTAGTGTTTTGAGCCCTAGGCCAGAGGTGACATGGCCTCCTAGCTGAGTGGTAAATCAGCCTGAGGCAGCTCCAGTGTCTAGAGGGTGACAGGAGGAGCGGGAGAGGCTTGCTGGGCCTGGAATGTGTCTGCTGTTACTATAGCCCGCCTTGTCTTTAAGGGCCATCAAATACTCAGTGTGTGGCGGAGTGTCTGGAGGCAGCTTTGTTCTGTCCACAGACCTATTTGTGTTATTATCAGGCAGCACAATAAATGGTGCCCTTTGCCACGGGGTTGGAGGAGGGAAAGGCTGGTTGGGGAGGGGGATGTTTTTCCCTTTCCTACAGAAGTGAATTGGTCAAAGCTTGGGGAGGGGGAGAAGGAGCTGTAAATTTTTACCCCTTGTCCCCTTGACTGAGGAGACGGGATACTTAGTCACACATGAGTAACCTCAGAGAAGCCTGGCCTTTCCTAACTAATGTACTGCTAATTGACAAGGGGGCGGTCCGCCTATGAGTTATTCTACAGTCTGTGGACTAATGCCAAAACAAAGGCCCCTCTGTCTGTGGATGAAAGGGCCGCCCAAGTACAGTGGAGAGCAGTGGGGGTTTTTGTTTACTGGACTGTTTCACAAGCTACAAGCCCTTCATTCACTGGAAGCTAGTGACCTCACTTTGGCAGCCATTTTGTTTTTCCTGAGGCAATAGCTGACAACAATACTGCCGCTGGCTACATGACTTGATATAACTGTCGTGGTTTAGTCAACTGAGTCATGAGTCAGTACTTCAGGAAATGAAGCATGTGGCTTTGACGACATTGTGGCTGTCACGTTGTTGATATGGAGGCTGCCATATTTATTTCTATTTTAAGTTAACAATGCAAATTACCTGGAATCCTGCTGATCCTTGGCCTCTAATACTTTTATTATTATATTATTATTTAGTATTTATACAGAGTATTGTCTTGTCACTTAACTGTCCCTCAGAGCTCACAATCTAATCCAGGCATGGGCAAACTTGGCTCTCCAGCTGTTAAGGAACTAAAAGTCCCACAATGCATTGCAGGAGTCTGACAGCCACAGTCATGACTCATAAAGGCAAATGCATTGTGGGACTTGTAGTTCCTTAACAGCTGGAGGGCCATGTTTGCCCATGCCTGGTCTAATCCCTACCATAGTCATATGTCTATGTATGTATCATGTAGTATGTATAGTCTACGGCCAATGTATGGGGAAGCCAATTAACTTATCTGTATGTTTTTGGGATGTGTGACAGAAAACCCGAGTGCCCAGAGGAAATCCGTGCAGACACGGGGAGCATACAAACTCCATGCAGATGGTGCCCCTGGCTGGGAGTTGAACTGGGGTTCCTGCGCTGCAAGGCAAGAGTGCTAACCACAACGCTACCGTGCTGTCCACGGCTCATACTTTCAACCATACACCCTAAACAAGCCTGTAGATTAGATGTTTGACTGCATTTGCCATATGCTTGTTTCAGGTGTGTTATTCAGACACTACTAATACATGAAAAATTAGCAGGACAGCCAGGCAACTAGCATTTTCAAAGGCAATAAATATGGCAGCCTCCATACCCCACTTAGTTCAGGTGTATAGGTGACCATAGTTGATTTTCTGGCCAATTCCATAAAATCGGTTTGGTAGTTTCCACAACCATACTATAGTAAAACCACCGTTTACGAAACTCGGGCATCCCGAAAGTCTCAACTAACTGGCATGCCTGAGGTGGACAACGTGGTCAGACAATCTGCAGAAGCAACTCATCGATAATCAGGCCACAACCTTCTACACTACTTCAGCTCCCAGCAGCTTTACTGAATCCATGTACGGGTCCCGGCATGTCATGTAGCCCGCATCAGGTCACATGATATCCCAGGAACCGTACAGAGAGGACACTGCGAACTACAGGACGTGTAGAAGACCTCTCCTCAAGGATCGGGAAGTTACTTCTGCTGGGGGGGTTAGTGATACTTTAGGCCGGTTGCACAAGCTACTGAGCAACTGGCCTACATACAGTACATCCGGCATGCTGGATATTGGGGGTCTTGCTGGCTCCGCTTTAATTTAACCTTGGAGAGTTTATTGGTGGAAAGTGTGATCAAAAGTGAAAAATTAAGGGGATGGGGATTGATGGTTGCATAACTTTGTGCTGAACCGAGGTAGTGGTTTGAACGTTTCTCGGGCGCCTGCTGAGATGGAACAGATGTGACGTTGGTACCTTGATTACTACTGTACGATGACTTGCTGTGTTGGGCTACTATCAACCTGTGTTTAGCCGTCGTAAGAGCCAGTTCTACTCAAAAGTGTGCATCTAATCTAAAGATGTGGTCACCTTTAGGATAAGAAATTGCATTTCTTCAAGATCTTCAGTAACAAAAATTGTTGCAAATCTTTGGAACGGTTTCCATATCCGCAAGGCATTTCTGCACCTTTCTATTTTTTCTGCGGTCCCCCTGCATCCTCTTCTTTCCCCCAGCTCCATGCCGCTGTGTTCCTGAGCTTCAGCCTATGGGGAAGAAGTATGGCAACTTGTGTTTCTACTGGGGCCAATGGTCTTGCAGACGGGGCCATTACATCATTATTGGGCCAATTGCTGCACTAGCGGAGTAGCAGTGATTGAACCAATAACAGAGCCATGGTTCCGCCTGCGAGACCATCAGATCCAGTAATGCAAGTTGCCATACTTTTTTCCGCTTTACTGCTGCTAGGGCTTACTTTCGGGGTAGGTTTTATGTTTCGAGCATGCTCAAAATTCCTGCCAGGGCTTATTTTCGGGGATGTCTTAATTTTGGGGGTAACAGTAGGTTTCTGATATTATGGAAGGAAACCTTTTCCATCAGTGCCTCTGTTATATTAAGTAAACGATAGCCATTATGGCATTCTATGGCATTCACCACTTTGTTAGGTAGACGAATGTTTGCAAGTGCAGAACCTCCCTTCACTAAGCTAGTGATGCAGCGCAGCAGCCATTTTGAGTACTCTGAGATCATCACACCAGGTACAGGCCTGTCTTTTCACCAATGACCTTGAGGCGAACTCTCCTAGGTGGATGTTTGACAACCTAGTCGAGGTTTCCTTCCTGGGAACCGGAGGCTGCAGGGGCCAAATATCAGAAGAATGTTCTCCTGGCAAGTCCCCTTTAAAGGACACTGTAGTTCTGTTCCCTAGGTTGATGTTTCTAAAAATACAGTGCATCTGTTTACTATGCCCTTGCCATTGCTGTGGTAACCCTTTTCTCCCAGCCGAATGCTATTGTGAGCTGTATTGCAGCAGCAAAGCGAAATCAATCGCTCGGGATTGGAAAGTCTTGTTTTTCTGCTACCGAAGGCCCAAACTACGGCCTGTGACCGGTTACGGGAGTGACTGTTGGCAATTTTCATGGTTTTCTCCTCAGGTTCCTCTTTACTGCAGAGGGTGACCATACACTGAAAGACCAGAAAAGACGAGGAAGGGTTCATATAATGTGGAATGCCAAACTGAAGAGTTGTGAGACTGGTCTACTGATGCAGAAGCTCACCTCACCTCAGGCAAAATGCAGTTCTTAACCATTTAAAGGACACCTGAACTGAGAAGGATATGGACGCTTCCTTTTTATACAATAGCTGAATAGCAGTTACCTGGCAGTCCTGCTGATCCTCTGCCTCTAAAGGGTGGTTCGCACTTGGCACTTTTTCAGCGCTTTGCTGATCGCCGGTGATCAGCAAAGCGCTGATACTATTGTTTCTCTATGGATACATTCACACTGCGGTGTTTGCAATTTCGATCGATCGCAAACTCTGTGCATGCAGCGTCTTTGAGGCGATTGCGCTGTGATTTTTGTTCTATTGATGGGAATCACAAGCACAAAACGCACTGAAATCGTGAGATTTTGCCTTCCGAATAGTGATCACAGGGCAAGTGACGGGCAAGCGCCGATTGTGAATTAGCCCTTCTACAGCAAAGTCCGCCGTATCCGACACCGGTGGGGATCGCCTGATGCCGGATACATGTGCTTGCCGGTTGCTTGAACTCACCGAGCCTCCAGCCACGTCTTGCAGCCTTCCTCTAGATCATAGCGGCTTTCCCCGCCTCCCTGTGCACAGAAGATGGCGTGTCACCTGACCCACATCGGATCACATGGAGTGCCAGAAGCCGCTAGGAGCAAGAGGAAGGCTACAAGAGGTCGATAGACTCGTTGAGTATTTAAAAGGCTGCAAACACCCCTGAAACTACCACAAACAACAACAAATAACATTTGTAAAGCGCTTTTCTCCCGTAGGACTCAAAGCGCATAAGCATGGCTCCGACCATCGTGGTACAGAGGAAGAATTTTATAAGTCTGGAAATGCCAGGCTAAACAGGTGGCTTTTCAGTCTGGATTTGAATAGCTCCAGGGAAGGTGCTGTCTTTACTGGGTGTGGCAGGGAGTTCCAAAGAGTAGGGGCAGCATGACAGAAAGCTCTGTCTCCAGATTTTTTGAGGTGCACTCTGGGGGTGACCAAATTTATAGAACTTGCTGATCTGAGGTTGTGAGAGGTGTGGTGCAGCTTCAGCAAGTCCTTCATGTATCCAGGGCCCAGATTGTGCATCAAAACTAAACAGTCTGTGTTACCCCTCAAGCATGCTGGTTAGTTAAGACTTCCGGTTGAAGTACTGAGTTAATAATGGGGGGGGGAGGGGGGGGGGCTTTGCTGTACTTTTAACCATATACACAGAACAAGCATGCAGATCAGATGGTTCTGACTGAGGTCTGACTGGATTTACTGCCTGCTTGTTTCAGGTGTGTGCTCCAGACACGACTGTGGAAAGGATTCTGGGCAGATACATCAGTTAAAATCAGTTGCCTATCCTCCTCACCAGAACTCTGCACTGCTCAGCTAAAGTGAGACAGGGCGTGTCCTGAACTTCCTTCAGAACAGCTTACAAAGGCCTTCCTTCTAATGTAATGCTGGGTACACACTGAGATTTTCTGGTCGATTTACTGTCAGATCGATTATTTCCAACTTGTTCGATTTGCTTTCCGATTGTTTTCCGAGCATTTTCCGATCGATTTCTATTTAAGTGCACGGAAATCGATCTGAAAATTCTCGGAAATCGCTCAAAAACCAAATCGGACATGTTGGAAATAATCGATCTGACAGTAAAGCGACCAGAAAATCTCAGTGTGTATCCAGCATAAGGCTCCTATAGACACTCAACAAGTGTCTCCTGAAATGATGAATGATTGTTTCAGGTGATGGCTAGACACAATGCTTATCTGCTGCTAAGCAGCCTGCTGTGTTTAATTGATGGGGGACTGGAAAGGACAAGTGTATGCCAACCCGCTGCAGGGATAGCAGTGAGATGCTGATGATTACAAGAATGTATGCTAATTTATGCAGTTTGGAAACAGACCAATCATCTGCAGCAGTGTGTGTGCATAACTTTACTCAGTCTACAGTCATAGGAATCTGGGTCAGGCAGGAGGAAAGGGGGGGCGTATTCATCAATCTGGGCTTTAAATATTCAGGACATATCAATCAATTTCTATTAAAGTGGACCTGCACTCTTGCACAGTATAGAAGGAAAACAGAGAAATGCACCCTGTGTGTGTTTAGAGTTTATCCTGTTCAATTCCCACTCATCTGTGACTAATCACAACTGTAATGGGATCTGTCAGCTGGCTGCCTCTGCAGAGCAGCTAATTTGTAAACACAGGATGCTAACCCTATGTCTGCTTCCATGAAAGCAGGAAGTAGACACACTGCAGTTTTATTGCAGGATTTGTATCAGCTGTATCAGAAATGTATTTATTTAAAGGTTATCATGCTGTTGCTTATCTTTTAGAGCAGAGAGGAAGTTCTGAGTTTAGGTCCGCTTTAAAGGATACCCGAAGTGACATGTGACATGAGATAGACATGTGTATGTACAGTGCCTAGCACACAAATAACTATGCTGTGTTCCTTTTTTTCTTTCTCTGTCTGAAAGAGTTAAATATCAGGTATGTAAGTGGCTGACTCAGTCCTGACTCAGACAGGAAGTGACTACAGTGTGACCCTCACTAATAAGAAATTCCCCTTTTTATCTCTTCCCTGCTCTCAGAAGCCATTTTCTGCTAGGAAAGTGTTTTATAGTTGGAATTTCTTATCAGTGAGGGTCACACTGTAGTCACTTCCTGTCTGAGTCAGGACTGAGTCAGCCACTTACATACCTGATATTTAACTCTTTCAGGCAGAGAAAGAAAAAAAGGAACACAGCATAGTTATTTGTGTGCTAGGAACTGCACATACACATGTCTATCTCATCCTGTCACATGCCACTTCGGGTATCCTTTAAGGCTCATACACACATCCAACATAATGCACAACCAAGCGCATGACAAGTTGTTTACATGCAAGTACGTAATATGCCAACCAACAAAATAACCAATCACTTGAATACTGTGCTCGCAAGCGAAACGACAAATTGCACAACATGTCTGCATGCAAAAACATTAGTTTGTACACACACGGCCAACCTGCAAGATAGTTGTGCAGGGCGATCCACCAGGTGAATCTGGCAAACCACCTGTTATCAGTTGGTCGTCTTGTTTGCCAGCCGTACGCACGCCCAACTGTCTTCCATCAGGCAAGTTTAGGTAATAGTTGGGCAGATTGATTGGACGTGTATACGAGCCTTTACCCATCATGTCTGCCCGCAGTATCCTGAGATTCCTTCTGTAAGAGGCCTGTACTAGCTGTTGCTTTGTGAGTTAATTACCTGACGGTATTGCCCGCAGGTGGGTATGGCTGTGCCCGCAGGTGGGTATGGCTGTGTGTTTGGCACCTTTGTGTGCTGGCAGGGCACCGGTGTCCCCGCCTGCCTCTTTACCACATGGTGGGACTTGTTGTCAGGTTATATTGTGCTCCTCTCTCCCTGCCGAGAGGCCTGGAGGAGTCCAGCAGCAGCAATTAATTGGTGCCACGTTTTGAAGGCGTATCAAACAGGCCGAACCAGTGTCTGTAAGCTTGTTACTAAGTCAGTCACTTTTATTAGCTGTGCCGGGGCTGTTTCCAGCCATATGGGAGCCATGGGTGACACTGTCACTCCACAGCCTGCTACACAGCAGATTCTTAAAGGGAGCCTGTGTCTAAATCCCTGTGAAAACATTAAAGGACATCTGAAGTGAGTGATATGGAGGCTGCCATATTTATATCCTTTTAAACAATGCACATTGCCTGGCTGTCCTGCTGATCCTCTGCCTAATCAGCCACAGCCCCTAAACAAGCATTTTTGACTGAAGAATGGCTGGATTAGCTGCATGCTTGTTTCAGGTGTGTGATTCAGACACTACTGCAGCCAAAGAGATCAGCAGGGCTGCCAGGCAACTGGTGTTGCTTAAAAGGAAATAAATATGGCAGCCTCCACATCACTCTCTCTTCCGGTGTCCATCCACGTTTGGCCTCCATGTAATCTTCGGCCTCCAGCAATTGCTGGAAGCTGAATTATTTCATTCCCCACCATACACGTGGACCTAGAGGCGGAATAGTATTTAACGTCGCCGGGAACATGTGCAGAAGCAGGATCAGCCATACCGGCTGTATCCTGCGCCCAAGTCTCCCGGCGGCGATTCCTCTTGTACGCCTCCGTGAGGCACTGAAACTTAAAGTGATCCCGACGTGAGAGGGATATGGAGGCTGTCATATTTATTTCCTTATAAACAATACCAGTTGCCTGGCAGCCCTGCTGATCTATTTAGCTGCAGTATTGTCTGAATCACACACCTGCAACAAGCATGCAGCTAATCTTGTCAGATCTGACAACAATTCCAGAAACGCCTGATCTGCTGCATGCTTGTTCAGGATCTATGGCTAATAGTATTAGAGGCAGAAAATCAGCTGGACTGCCAGGCAATGTGTATTTCTTAAAGGCATAATAAATATGGGCAGGTTTCATATACATCATGCTTCAGGTTCCCTTTAAATTACAAATACTAGAGACCACAAATTAAACGATAATTATCGCCCATTATGTCTGCACCCAAGTTCTTCTCACCGCAGTTTTCCTTGAATTAGTATTTCAACACCTGTTTGTTAGAAAACGAATGAACAGGGGTGGAAACATTTTCAGACACTTGTACTTTAGCTCTGACACAATTCTGTGTGCATCTCATTGCGTTTTCTGCAATGCCTTGCGCATGTTTGCAGAACATCACACAGTTTTGCTTTAGCTGAACCTGTAAGTACCGAAGTGAGAGACGGTCAGCCAAGGACGCAGCTTATCAACTATCACAATCATTTGCGCTGTCAGAACAACGCCCATCATGCCCTGTTAATCGGGTCACCATTGTTATGCAGATTAGACATTCCAGTTTAGGTGTTACCAGCGGACGGGCCAGTAGTGCGCTCTGTAAACACTTGCCCTATAATTACACCGGAGTTTCAGTCCACCCTTTTCCTATAGCTGTGCAGGAAGGTGCCCATACATCAGATGTATGGACAGATCGACCAAGAGACTGATCTCTCTCTGATCGAATCTGATCGGAGAGAGATCAGTTGCCTGTCCATACACCGCAGGCTGATTTCCGATCAATTTCAGCATAAAATCTCTCGGGGAATTAGCCTTGAGATGCTGCATTTCTCCTCCCCCCTCCCCCCCCCAATGCAAAATGACCCCTCCCGGTGTAGTATACTTTAACTGTCCGCGTCTACCACTGGTGCCATCTTCATACTCGCGCCCTACGTGGTTGCCAGCGTATACGTGGGCACCTGTGTGACGTCACATGTGCCCTCATTACACTGACGACCACGTGGAGCTTGTGTATGAAAACTGAATCAACAGCTTTTCATTGTGTGCTGTGCAAGAGTTCGGATCCCCTTGAAACTCCATTTAAGGGGTTCTGATGATTCCCCAGATTTGTTGAAGGATTACTCCCAAAGCATCGCTTATAACTTGCGTAGCCACCCTGGCGTTCTATTTCCCCAGGATTTCCGTGCAAAAAGTGGTTCAATTAATTTCCCATAATTTTCAACCAATTTTTTTTTTTGCAATCTTTTTTTTTTGTATTGAATTCAATACAGGTTATTGTATTGAATTAAATTAAAAAAAAAAAGTGTTTGCTGCGAGATTTTGATGATGCTGTGTGACACTGGTTCCATCAACGCCGATCGACGGGGGACATGTGATCTCCAAGGGAGAAGCAAAATCCGCCAAGGGACATGGAAGAAGGCACCAGGGAAGCTATCAGAGGTACGCGACGAGGGATCAGCATGCCAATGGTGAGTATAAGACCCAGATGTATAGCCAGGTATAGTTAGCCAGATGTATAGCCAGGTATAGTTAGCCAGATGTATAGCCAGGTATAGTTAGCCAGATGTATAGTTAGCCAGATGTGCAGCCAGGTGTAGTTAGCCAGATGTATTAGCCAGGAATAGTTTAGCCAGATGTTTTGCCAGGTGTATAGGAGACAGATGTTTTGCCAGGTGTATAGGAGACAGATGTTTGCCAGGTGTATAGGAGACAGATGTTTGCCAGGTGTATAGGAGACAGATGTTTGCCAGGTGTATAGGAGACAGATGTGCAGCCAGGTGTATAGGAGACAGATGTGCAGCCAGGTGTATAGGAGACAGATGTGCAGCCAGGTGTATAGGAGACAGATGTGCAGCCAGGTGTATAGGAGACAGATGTTTGCCAGGTGTATAGGAGACAGATGTTTGCCAGGTGTATAGGAGACAGATGTTTGCCAGGTGTATAGGAGACAGATGTGCAGCCAGGTGTATAGGAGACAGATGTGCAGCCAGGTGTATAGGAGACAGATGTGCAGCCAGGTGTATAGGAGACAGATGTGCAGCCAGGTGTATAGGAGACAGATGTTTTGCCAGGTGTATAGGAGACAGATGTGCAGCCAGGTGTATAGGAGACAGATGTCCAGCCAGGTGTATAGGAGACAGATGTGCAGCCAGGTGTATAGGAGACAGATGTTTGCCAGGTGTATAGGAGACATGTGCAGCCAGGTGTATAGGAGACAGATGTGCAGCCAGGTGTATAGGAGACAGATGTTTGCCAGGTGTATAGGAGACAGATGTTTGCCAGGTGTATAGGAGACAGATGTGCAGCCAGGTGTATAGGAGACAGATGTGCAGCCAGGTGTATAGGAGACAGATGTGCAGCCAGGTGTATAGGAGACAGATGTTTGCCAGGTGTATAGGAGACAGATGTGCAGCCAGGTGTATAGGAGACAGATGTGCAGCCAGGTGTATAGGAGACAGATGTTTGCCAGGTGTATAGGAGACAGATGTTTGCCAGGTGTATAGGAGACAGATGTTTGCCAGGTGTATAGGAGACAGATGTTTGCCAGGTGTATAGGAGACAGATGTGCAGCCAGGTGTATAGGAGACAGATGTGCAGCCAGGTGTATAGGAGACAGATGTGCAGCCAGGTGTATAGGAGACAGATGTGCAGCCAGGTGTATAGGAGACAGATGTGCAGCCAGGTGTAGGGAGTCATATGTATAGGGAGCCAGGTTTGCGGGTGCCTCTGCCCCCCCACCCCCCCCATTGCCCCCTGACTCTGGCCGGGTGTCCCTTCTGTGGGGGGGATCCCCATACTGTGCGTGCAGGTGGCTGGGTGGCCCTTCTGTGTGTGTGGGGGATATCCCCTTCTATGGGGGCTAGTCATGGTCTGTCGGGGACACCCCCTTCTGTTGTGGGGGGAGGTGGGTGTCCCCATCTATGAGGGCTGTGGGTGGCCTCTCCCTCCTCTTCCCCCCATCCCTTCCGATCCCCCGTGCCCCCCCCCCCCCCCCCAATCCCGTGTCTCCCCCGTCAGAAGCCCTGATCTACTCACCTGAGGGCTTGCTCCTGCGGCGGAAGCGGCGCACTTCCTCCTCCATCGCGAAGTCTCGTGTTCTCTGTAATTACTGTACGCGGCTTGGTGACGTCACCAAGCCGCGTACTGTAATTACAGAGACCGGGACTTCGGCGATGGAGATGGAGGGTGTGCATCTCGGCCAGCGCAGGAGAAAGCCCTCAGGTGAGTAAAGCAGGGCTTTTGACTGACAGGGGGGAGACACGGGATGGGGGGGGACACAGGATCGGGGGTGAGGAGGGCACGGGGGACAGAGAGGGAGGAGGGAAAGGCCACCCACAGCTCTCATAGAAGGGGACACGTACCTCCCCCCCCCCCCCCGCACAGAAGGGGGTGTCCCCGACCGGCCAAGACTCGCCCCATAGGGGGGATACCCGCCCCCCCCCCCACACACACTACAGGGTCACCCGCACGCAAATTACGGGGATGCCCCCCCCCCCCCTCCCCACAGAGAGGATCCCCGCCGGTACCGGCCAATACCAGCCAGCACAGAAGGGGACACCCTCCCCCCGCACAGAGGGGATCCCCGCACCAGCCACCCGCAGCACAGAAGGGGAATCCCGCATGCTGCTGAGCACATTCTCTGCTCCGATGGCTGCACAGGGATTCCCCAGGGTGGCTGGATGCTAGTTCTGCACGCTGTGGGTAGCACAGATCGCTACCCACAGCGTGCTGACAGGCATCCAGCCATCCTGGGGAATCCCTCTGATGAGGGAAAAGTGCAGCCGGCGGGGCAGAGAAGCAATAAATCTCCCTGGCAGTATTGACGAGCTCAGCTCGTCAATACCGCTTTCAGCAAGTTTTTCCTGGACGAGCTGAGCTCGTCAATACCACCAGGGTGGTTAAAGAGAAACCGTGACCAAGGATTGATATTCATCCCAATCAGTAGCGGAGTGTGTGATTTCCCAGGAGAAATATTTTCCTTTTTACAAACTGATCATCAGGGGTCTCTGTATGGCTGATATTGTGGTGAGACCCCTCCCACAGTGTGATGTCAGGACCATGGTGCTGACATCACACTGTAGGAGCCTTGTTGCATTGTGGGAAATAACGGTTTCCAACTGCTAAAAAAGCAAGCAGCAGCTACTCTCACTGATATCACCTACCAGCAGTACAAATGTCACCCTGTGATAAATGTCAGAATGTAAATCAGGGAGAGGAAAGATTTTACAATGGGCAAACACTGACTAAATCATCTATACATAATTATTGTAAAAATTGAGCACTTTTGTTCATTGTTATTTTCACTGGAGTTCCTCTTTAACTTTTATGAAGTTGAAGGACTATACTAGTTGCACGTGCTTAAAATGCTACCTAGCCAGGCGGATAATTCTCCTAGTTCAGTGAGTTTCAAGTTGGATCAAGAAGTTTTGAATCGGGAGTAACCCTTTAAAAGGACACCCGAAGTGAGGGTGATATGGACGCTGCCATATTTACTGTATTTCCTACATTCCATTTTTGAGGCATGTGTGTTTTTCTTTAAGAATGGGAAGCGAGATCTGTTGGTGAAAATGGCAGCCTGATTATCACGGGAGACGTCGCCTGCATTGCTAACCTGTCCCCCTCCAACGCTGATGAAGATGGTACTCTGGGTAATTTGACGTTTTTGGATGGTCTCCTGAGTGATAATCCCCCTTCTTAATGGCCGTGGTTAGGCCAAACCCATCGTTTCATCATTGGAGAAGCGGTGAGACGTGATGTAGAAGTTAATCATTTGCTACGAGACTAGAAAGACTCCTTCTTTCCGCCCTCCTCATGTCCGTCGATGTTTCTTCAAACTTTCCCCCTCTTCTTTCTTGTCTGGCGTTTCCACAGCCGTGTAAAAATGAGATTTCCAGACAAGACTCGCACTTAGTTTCGTTCCTTTTCCCACAGGGACGTGGACGACACAAGCGCCGTTTCCCAAGGGTAAGCCGCAAGCCGCCTCCTACCTCCCGTGAGGACGAAACCGGCAGCACCTAATCGCAGTGACATTCGCACAAAGGCGGACGTTCCCTTCTCTTTTCCTCTAACCAGACTGAATTCAATGTAAATAAAGTGAAGTTTTTCTTCAGCTAGGCCCGGTCTGCGCTCCCCTCAGTCTAGGCTCGCCATAATTGATTGCTAGCTACAGAAAGCCTGGAGAGTCTTTCAGGACTTGGAGTGGAAGGATTACTCACTACAAGGCTACGCTGTTCCCAGACGTAACAAAGAATATTGATTTGTAGTGGAAATGAACAGCTACTTTCTTCAGACTGCCTGTGCCGTGAAATAGAGTATTCAGAAAAAGAGGACGTGAAAGGGAAAACAGTTTACCTTGCTTGTAAAGCCCAGTTGTATGTGGTCCGGTGTTAGTCATGGAGAAAATCCCAAGATGTAACAGAAGTGGTTTAGGTAACACCTTAAAGAGAAACCGTAACCAAGAATTGAGCTTCATCTCAATCAGTAGCTGATACCCCCTTTTCCATAAGAAATCTTTTCCTTTTCTGAAACAGATAATCAGGGGGGTCTGTATGGCTGATTTTGTGGTGAAACTCCTCGCACAGTGTGATGTCAGGACCATGATCCTGACTGTTTCCTGTCTGTGAACCTTGCTGCATTGTGGGAAATAACTGTTTCCAACTGCAAAAAAAAAAACAAAAAAAACGAAAGCAGCATCTCCTTCCAGTGACATCACCTGCCAGCAGTAAAAAATATCACTATGTGATGTCAGAATGTAAATCGGGGAGAGGAAAGATTTTACAATGGGCAAACACGGACTAAATCATTTATACATAATTATTGTAAAAATGAAGCACTTTTTTATTACATTATATTCACTGGAGTTCCTCTTTAAATGACTCACTATACATAATAATAATATGGTAGCACATTTCGGGGTCGGTTAGGGGGCCTGGAAGGGAATTTCAGTCAAGTGGAATGTTGTGACAGAAATACTGAATGATGCATTTATTCAAAACCCCAAATTTCTCACCCTGGATGTCTGGTAGGCCGAGCGTTGCAGACGGCGGATCTGAAATAGTATGAAATGATTGGGTGACCGGATAAGTGAACGATGTTTCTGCATGGGTGGATGGGAAGAGTTCTGGACACCATGCTGATGTACAGGCCATGGTATCTGTCACAGAGATGGCTCAGTCATGTGTATGGGAGCATATATATACATTGCTAATGATCTCCCTCTTACCAGTGCACGTCGGCCTCCCCCCCCCCTAGATTTAACCATGCTAATTTGGTCTTCTGTCAGCTAGGCCTCATCTGCAGTGCCACAGGCAGCTCTGAGACCCCCAGGGGAGAGTTATCCAGCCTAGAGAGCCAGATGGGATAGCCCTCATATGAAGTATTTATCACATTAAAAATTCCCCCCCATGAGCTCACGTTCCGTACGGGGGACCCCCTGTGCTGCCTTTTTAACCCCTTAATCGTGTCATCATTATTCTTCTGCTCAGAAGCTTCTTATGAGATTATTACCGCACAAGTCGTCGCATAGAATTGCAGAAGTCTTGTGAGGTAAGTGCAAGAGAACCAGTCTCGTCTACCGCTGTGGCATAGAGGAGCTCACCGTTTAATCACTGTTATGCTGTAAAGGTGGCCATTAACCAGGGCTGTGAAGTCGATACAAAAATCATCCAACTCTGACGCCTCAGTTTATGAAACCACCAACTCCTCGACTCTGACTCCTTAGTCTAAAGGTGGCCACACACGATACAATAAAATGATCCAATTTTAAGGCAATTCGATAAATATGATCGGGTCTCCCGAAAAAATCAAAAGCATTTTTTTCATTCGACTGAAAAATTCATCATTCATTCATGATCATATTTCCTTTTTTTTTTTTTTTTTTTTTTTTTTTAATCGATCCGGAATGCTGGAAATTTTTTCCAAAGATTGTATGGTGTGTGTGTTATATTGTCAATTTATTAATATGCACACCCTAGTAATTTTCTTAGTTTCCAATAATTTTTATCATAATTGGGGGAAAAATTGAACATAGGTGTGTGTGGTACATTGGTCATATTTTTGAAATGTTACAATCCGTAAGAAAAATTGATTGCAATTCTTAAATTGAACAGATATTGTATGGTGTGTGGCCACCTTTATATTTACCAGAGTTGTGGATTTGGTACAAAAATCATCCGACTTCCGACTCCTCAGTTTATGAAACCACCGACTCCAACTCCAGACACCCAAAATTGCTCCGACTCCTCGACTCCACAGCCCTGCCATTAACGGGTACAATGCTTTCCTCCGATGCGCTCATTCGATCAGATTTGCAGGTTTAAAGTAATCAAAAGGTCATGATTGATCGCATAAGTGGGACGATTTATCTCTTCAGATACGATCATTATCTATATGTGTGTGTGTATGTATTTGTTTTTAAATTCTTCTTTGAGGCTCTGGCCACGCCTGCCCCCCTGCCTGAAGCAGCAGC
Organism: Hyperolius riggenbachi; assembly: GCF_040937935.1. Taxonomy (NCBI): domain Eukaryota; kingdom Metazoa; phylum Chordata; class Amphibia; order Anura; family Hyperoliidae; genus Hyperolius; species Hyperolius riggenbachi. The sequence continues at coordinate 658,671,862 of NC_090646.1, forward strand.
ATATTTGGTGGGCTGCGGCAACACATGCGTAGGTCTCCAAAGAGCTTAGGCAGACTTCGGAAATATGGCCACGACTGCATGGGGGGCGGAGCTTCACGTGTGACGTGATGACGTCAGTTTCAGGTAAGTATTTAAGCTTGTCAGCTTCCATATTCCACTTACTTACCTTTGAAGTAAAATCTTCTCAGTTGAGACAAAACGGTAGTAATAAAAAATTCAAGGCGCTGTTGTAACCCTTGTAGACAGTATATGATTGTTTCTTGCAGGCCCCTGGAGTCACCCTGTGCCCGCGCCATCTTTCCAAGACCCTCGAGCCAGCAGTGGCGACCCCCTAAAAGCTGGCTGGCCACGTGCCTTCTTATGGTTTCCCTGTGCAGGGCGGCTCTTTACACATGCGCAGTATGAGAAAATTACTGCTCCGCGGAATGCTTACGGCAACGGGAGCACGATCAGGGTGGTTGGGGACGCGCATGCGCAGTATGACCGGCCAGCTTTCACTGGGTCGTCACTGCTGGCTGGAGGGTCTTGGAAGGAAGCGCAGGCACAGGGGCTTCTTAGGTAAGTTAAAAGTTTTTATAACAGGCACAGAGTGTGTGTGTGTGTGTGTGTGTGTGTGTGTGTGTGTGTGTGTGTGTGTGTGTGTGTGTGTGTGTGTGTGTGTGTGTGTGTGTGTGTGTCTGTGTGTGTCTGTGTGTGTCTGTGTGTGTCTGTGTGTGTGTGTGTGTGTGTGTGTGTGTGTGTGTGTGTGTGTCTTTGTGTGTGTGTGTGTGGTGTGTGGTGTGGTGTGTGTGTGTGGTGTGGTGTGTGTGTGTGGTGTGGTGTGTGTGTGTGTGTGTGTGGTGTGTGTGTGTGTGGTGTGTGTCTGTGTGTGTGTCTGTGTGTGTGTGTGTGTCTTTGTGTGTGTGTGTCTTTGTGTGTGTGTGTGTCTTTGTGTGTGTGTGTCTTTGTGTGTGTGTCTTTGTGTGTGTGTCTTTGTGTGTGTGTGTCTTTGTGTGTGTGTGTCTTTGTGTGTGTGTGTGTCTTTGTGTGTGTGTGTGTGTCTGTGTGTGTCTTTGTGTGTGTGTGTGTGTGTGTCTGTGTGTGTGTGTGTGTCTGTGTGTGTGTGTGTCTTTGTGTGTGTGTGTGGTGTGTGTGTGTGTGTGTCTTTGTGTGTGGTGTGTGTGTCTTTGTGTGTGGTGTGTGTGTGTGTCTTTGTGTGTGTGTGTCTTTGTGTGTGTGGTGTGTGTGTCTTTGTGTGTGTGTGTGTGTGTGTGTGGTGTGTGTCTTTGTGTGTGTGGTGTGTGTCTTTGTGTGTGTGGTGTGTGTCTGTGTGTGTGTGTGTGTCTTTGTGTGTGTGTGTCTTTGTGTGTGTGTGTCTTTGTGTGTGTGTGTGTGTGTGTGTCTTTGTGTGTGTGTGTGTGTGTGTGTGTGTGTGTGTGTGTGTCTTTGTGTGTGTGGTGTGTGTCTTTGTGTGTCTGTGTGTGTGTGTGTGTGTGTGTCTTTGTGTGTGTGTGTGTGTGTGTCTTTGTGTGTCTTTGTGTGTGTGTGTCTTTGTGTGTGTGTGTCTTTGTGTGTGTGTGTGTGTGTGTGTGTCTTTGTGTGTGTGTGTGTGTGTGTGTCTTTGTGTGTGTGCGCTTTTTGTGTGTGTGCGCTTTTTGTGTATGTGTGTTTTTGTGCGTGTTTTTTTTTTTAAATTTTGCTTTGAGGGGAAAAAAATATTCACAATAAAAATGTAGTAGAGTATAGATTTTGATCATTGGCTTTTTGACTCCTTTTAGAGATTTTGCAGAAATTTGCAATTCCTCAGTTTTTGTCCTGTGTTAAGTAGAGGAGGAAGATTAAAAACAAACATTCCCCCCCTTTTCATAGAGGACAGCTGGAAGAGGGAACTGACAGAAGGGGCGGCATTGAAAGAGATGTAACTATTCATTTTGGTTGTTTGTTTTGGACCTGTTGGGCCTGTCCCAATCAAGGGCCTTTCACAGCCTCCTGGAATGGAGGGAGGACAGAGGGATCCTGTAGCGCCCACTGTCTGGCAGAGTCTGTTTCCCACAGGGACAGGGAAGTCAGATGAAAGCCGTAGAGAGAAGGGCAAACTTTATCAATCGCTCAGTGTTACCAGGAGAAAGAGGGGAGGATGAAGAGGGTCGCACAAAAAAACTCCACCGCTGAAGAGCTGTGCGGTCTTCAGAGGTGACGTTATTCCTGGACTCCTGCCCAGATCCGTGCCGAGCTTATCACACCCATCCCCAATGTCCAGATTCCAAAGTATAAAAAAAAAAAATTCCTTTTTGTTGTGTAAAAAAATAAATAAATATGAACTTAAAAATGTCAGTTCTTTACTGAAGATTAGAGAGAACCTGAGGCGGATTTATTAAATCAACAGGACACAGAGATGTTCTGTGCACAGTGACTTGCCTCTGTGTCCTTGTATTGCTGCCACTAGTCCCCCCCCCCCCCCCCCGATAAATGTCCCAGGCTAGTGACAATCTGCTTGTCGCTAGCCTGATGTTTACCTGGTAGCCTGTCAATATTTTTTTTCAGCGTCACCGCCTCCTCCATATCGTAGCTCCTCCCACCACTTTGCGCCTCGCTAGTTTCCTCCAATCAGAAGCTAAGCCATGACTCAGGAGTACTTCCTCGGTTGCGGCTTAGCTTGCGATTGGAGGAAGTTAGCCTGGCGATATTTATCAGGGGGACAAGGACATAGAGGCATTTTATTGTGCACAGAACATGTCTCTGTGTCCTAGTAAGAATTGATACATGCGCATTGGCTCTATTTAAGGTCCAAGACTTGATCTTCGCTAGTATTTTGTGTTTCCCCTTTAGGCCTCGTTCCCACTGGGGATCGCAAAATGCTAGCAAAATCCCTAGCGCTTTGTGACGGCGAGATGTAGAGTATTTTCACTGGACATTATCACGATTTTTAAGATTATGAATCACCATTTTTTTATTTTTACATTTCGATCGTGAAAAAGAGCTGTGTGCACTGCAAATCCCTGGCAATCGCTGCAGTGAGAACACTGCGATATAATTTTAATGACACTAGGGCTTTTCAAAATGTTAGCGATCACTGGTGATTCAGGAATTGGCGGAAAATGCCCGCAAATCGCCCCAGTGTGAATGGGTCCTTACATTGGGAATTGCAAATCGCTAGCAAAATCACTTGCGTTCTGCAAAGCGATTTTTCACTGTACAGGAAAGAGATTTTGGAGCAATTGTGTTCCTATAATTTTTGAAACACAATTGCACCAAAATCGATAAATGCTGAATGCATTACATTGCAGTAGCATTAATAAACTGCTAACGATTGCCAGGATTTAAAAAAAGCTGCTGAAATCACTAGTAAAACGATGTAGATAGAATGCAGTCAATTATTTAGGATACCCACTTTTATCTTAAAGAACAAGCGACACCCATGCTAACCTAGAAATAAAAAATGCATAAATAAATACTACTTCTACTTACATAACAGATGTATTGCACTGTCCACATTATGATTCCTGTGAATTTTATAAAGGAAAAGCAGAAAATCCTATTGCAGGCAGTGGCCATCTTTGTTACCTTTGACCTCCTGACACCATTTCCTCCCTCACTCTTTTTTTTCTCCTCTTGCTAATTGTGTATTCGTTACCCGCCCTCCTTCCAGAGTCCTCAGACACTCCCACTGAGGTCTATACTAGGAAGTGCACTAGTCTTATGTCATTAGAAGGAGGGGGAAATAAAGGGAAGAGGAGGAATTTATTATAGATAGACTCCCAGCTTGCAACTGTTTAATTGCCATTGGCTAGCAAAAGGGCCAGTGCTCCTAAGGTATGTGATGACTCCAAACCATAACCACAGAAAAAGTTTTTTTTGAAAGTTTTGAATGCAGGATTAGCAAATTTATCCCTTAATACACTCAGACCAGTTGCTGTTAAAATTTGATTTTTATGGTGACAATCCCACTTTAACCACTTGAGGACCCACCCTTTACCCCCGCTTAAGGACCAGCGCTGTTTGTTGGGATCTGTGCTGGGTGGGCCCTGCAGCCCCCAGCACAGATCAGGGTGCACGCAGAGCGATCAGATCGCCCCCCTTTTTTCCCCCCTATGGGGATGATGTGCAGGGAGGGTCTGATCGCTCCTGCCTGCAGGCATGTTGCGGGGGGGGGGCACCTCAAAGCCCCCCTCCGCGGCGAAATTCCCCCCTCCCTCTCCTACCTGCTCATCCCCGGTGATCCGGGCTGCACAGGACGCTATCCGTCCTGTGCAGCCAGTGACAGGACGTCCCCTGTCACATGGCGGCGATCCCCGGCCGCTGATTGGCCGGGGATCGCCGATCTGCCTTACAGCGCCGTACAATGTAAACAAAGCGGATTATTTCCGCTTGTGTTTACATTTAGCCTGCGAGCCGCCATCGGCGGCCTGCAGGCTATTCACGGAGCCCCCCGCCTGATTAATCAGCCTGCAACTGGCGACGCAGTACTGCGTCGCTGGTCCTGCAGCTGCCACTTTGCCGACGCACGGTATAAGCGTGCGGTCGGCAAGTGGTTAAGGGCCCTTTTCCACTAGAGCGTTTGCGATTGCTTAATCGCAAAACCGCAAACTGCTAGTGATTTTAAAATCGCTACAGTTTGCTTTTTAACATAGGAATCGCGGTAGGTAATTTCCACTACCGGGATTCGTTTTTTACTCAATCGCGATCGCGCCGCGGAACGTTTTTTGCCACGATTTTGCTATGCAGTGCATACCATAACTAACGTCGGAAAATCGCCGCGAAAATGTTGTGCATTTGCTGAATCGCAATCATTAGCGTTCAGCGCGAACGCTAGTGATTGCTAGTAGAAAAGGGCCCTTAGGGACACCTGACCTGAGAGGGTTATAGAGGCTGCTATCTGTGTTTCCTTTTAAACAATGCAGATTGCCTGGCTGTCCTGTTGATCCTGTACCGCAAATACTTTTAGCCATAGACCCTAAAGAAGCATGCAGATCCTATGTTTTTACTTAAAGAGACACTGAAGCGAACTAATTTTGCCCATTTTACCTTATAATTCGCTTCAGTGCTCTCATAACAAGCAATCCGCCGCGTCCCTGCCGCAAAACGAGGGCTGCAGAGCCCCCAAATCCCTCTGCAACTATATACTACCAACTTGGTTGTGGATTTTGCTGCTCTGAGAGGCAGAGCTATGAGCTGTAGCTCTGCCTCTCTTGCCGTCAATCGCCGCCTCTCCTCGCCCCTCTCTGTAAATGAAGAGTGAGAGGGGTGGCGAGAGGCGGCGATGCGCCGCGATTAACATCAGAAGGGGCAGAGCTGAAGCTGAAAGCTCTGCCCCTTCCAGGAAATGCTGGCTGGATTGTCCCCGGGGATTTGGGGGCTCTGCGACCCTCGTTTTGCGGTGGAGACGCGGCGGTTACTTGTCATGAGAGCACTGAAGCGAATTATAAGGTAAAATGGGCAAAATTTGTTCGCTTCAGTGTCTCTTTAAGTGTGCTTGGATTGGCTGCATGCTTGTTTCAGGTGTGTGATTCAGACACTACTGCAACCAGTAAAAGATTAGGAGATCAGCAGGACTGTGCCAGTACACTAGTATTTTTTGAAAAGTCTGTGTACGCGCTAGAATAAAGTTGGCGCACACAAATGAGCAAGGTTTTGTTTTTTTTCCCCCCTCTGTCCCTGGTGGTCGTTACAGGGAACAGCAAGCCAAGCCGGCTATCTTGTCTAAACATAGATCGCGGTTGTAACCTTTTTCCCGCTCTATCCAAACGCAGAGTGGATGTTTTTGGCTGAAGTATCCTTTCGATCCGCCGATTGTCTGATTGTTTTCTGTATCGTGGTGAATTCCGGGTCACCTGGCAGAGCTCTTGCTTGGATGTTGGTTTTGGAGACGTTTGTCGGGAGTTGGATTTTCAAACAAGAGACGTGTGTTTTCTCTCGTGCTGTGTTTAGACTAGCGGGAGAAATGCGCGATATGAAGGAACCCAGCCCCGGTATCCCGTTACTCTTTCCAGCGCATATTCTGCTTTGTGATTAATCTTGTCAGACGTGGGCTGGACGACATCCAGTACGTTTCCTTCTAATTTCATTCCCGACTGCAAAACACAAACGTGAGGAGGAGGGAGGTCAATAAAATGGGATATTTTGCAAAGGAGTCCTCTCCAGCCTCGGCTAGCCGGGAGTGCGGAGGAGCCGTGGCCTTTGTGTGGGGCGGTTCGTGGCTTCTGAGCGGTTGTTGAGGGAGGCCGAGACCTTGCTGGATTTTTGCCCAGATTTGTGAGGTGTCGGCGTACGGTTTCATTTACACGGATGGTTGAAATGGGTGTTGCTCACAGCGCTGAAAAATAATGAGCCAAATACCACGGTACACATTTGGGTGGTGAACTGGCGTTGCTGCTCAGATATTTAAACAGTCTTAACGTGCTTTAGTGGCTTCCTTTAGCAATGCGCACTCCGTAGCCTCAATTCACTAAGGGCAGTTTGGTAAAATAATATTTAGGTTGGTGAAATACCGCATTCTGTGTTTTATACTTCTACTGCTCCCTGATAACTGCTCACTGCTGCCGGGCAACTGCTTGCTGAGCGCACAGTTAAACTGTCTGTGGAAAAGAGGCCATAAGTCTCAGCAGCAGTGGAGCAGGTCAGGCAGCAAGCTTTGGGTCTTCCCACAAGTGGTGTTCATGGGTCAAGTTTTTTTTCTGGGCAGTGCAGTATCCCTTTAGATTTTCTGCAGCCACAAGAGCATACATGTCAAACTCTGGCCCGTGGGCCAAATCTGGCCCACGGAGTCATCAGATTTGGCCCTCAGGTGGTTTCCCCACTTTTCATTATGTTTGGCCCACTCTAGACCACCAGGGAAAGCTATACCATATTGGAGGGTAAGCTGGATCACCAGGGAAGCCATAAGGAGGGGGAAAGCACCAGGGCTGTGGAGTCGGTACAAACATCTTCCAACTCCGACTCCTCAGTTTATAAAACCACTGACTCCGGGTGTCCAAAATTGCTCCGACTCCTCGACTCCGACTCCACAGCCCTGGAAAGCACTACATACCAGGGAACTGTATAGAGGGGAGGGGGCCACTAGACACCAGGGAACTGTATAGGGGAAGAAGGGAACAGCATTAGATACCAGGGAACTGTATAGGGGAGGGAGGACCACTAAACATCAGAGTATTGTATAGAGGAGGAAGGGAGGACCACTAAACATCAGGACACTGCGCAGGGGATAGAGGAGGCGTACATTTGAAATCGGCGCCAGTAGACTTGGGCGCAGGATACAGCAGTATATAGCTGATCCTGCTTCTGCACACGTCCGGGCCGATTTAATTACTATTCCCCCTCCAGGCCGACATGGATAGTGGGGGAATGAAATAATTCGGCTTCCAGCGATTGCTGGAGGACCGAATTATTATGTTTTTAAGCAACTTCGGCTCTGTCTTCTGACGGCTCCGACGTTACTCACTGAGCGCTTCAATAGGAATGATTCCTATTGAAGTCTATGGAGGCGCCGGCTGCGCCCAAATCTAGCAGCGCTGAAAAGCACTGCTCCGATAGAGGAGAGCTATTAGATATCTGAGAACGTCATAAGACAGAGAGGTGGCCACTAGACATTCAGGTTGGCCCACGACTGGGTCCCAGAGCTCAACTTCGGCCCACTCTATATTTGAGTTTGACACCCCTGCACTAGAGGGGAGCGCTTCTGTGTACCAGTATATCGATATGCACATTTAAATGGATACAGAAAAGCCTTTTTAAAGGGATCCCGAGATAAAAGGAATATGGAAGCGGCCATATTTATTTCCTTTTAAACAATACACATTGCCTGGCAGCCCTGCTGATCCTCTGCCTCTAATACTTTTAGACATAGACCCTGAACAAGCATGCAGCAGATCAGGTACTCTGAGTCAGCTGACTTAGGTTTTACTGCATTAGCCATATGCTTGTTCCAGGGTTTTGACTTGGACACTACTTATGCCAGAAGATCAACAGAGCTGCCAGGCAACTGGCATGGTTTACAAGGAAAATCAATATGGCAACCTCCATATTCATCTCACCTTGTGTTCCCTTTAAATGTTTCCTTCTCCTGCTCTGCCGCTCTGAAGTCCCGCCCTCCAGAGCATCGGATCAAATGGGTGAGCAGCAGGGCTTTGTGGCTCTCCCTATTGGCTGTCTGCTACATCAGTCAATGTTACTGCATGGAGAGTGCTAGTTACCGGCTGGTCCAAGCTAGAGGTAGACACAGAACACTTTGTTGCTTGATTTTCCGAATGCTTAAATCTTTGTGAATTGTAATTTCTTGAGGTATTTATTGCACAAGTTGGTAATTTACCTCACTAGTAAGTAATTCTACTTTTCAGTACGGTAAAAGGTTAAGTGAATTGGCATTTGGCAAGGTGATAGGTAAAATCAGCTGTCTTCTTCATTAACCCCTCCCCCATTTCGATGAATCTCAAATTTCCTCAAATCCGAATCCAAAAAGATTCTTGAAGCTTTTGAATATAACATCCTGTACATAAGAGGTGTGCCATCCGTGAAAGATCACTCACAGACTTAGAATATACTATTCTTAACTACTTTTCCTACAGGGATCACACAGCTCTTATGTACAGGATTTGAAAGATTCAAGAAAATTGAGAATAGTGTTTGATTCGGATTCGAGAAAATTTGGGATTTGTCCCATCTCTAGTTTGCTTTAAAAGGAATTCGAGGTGTGTGTGATATGGAGGCTGCCATATTTGTTTCCTTTTAAACAATACCAGTTGCCTTGGGTGCCAGTAGTGTAAAAAGAAGATAAAAACTTTAAAACATGGGAGGTTAGTGGTGGACTTGCCTCCCAAAGGTAGACACAAGATGCTGTTGTTTTTTTCAACAAACAATTTATTGACATACTCCAAACAAGTGCAACGCGTTTCGTGGGCATATCCCACTTCATCAGGCTATAAAAAGGAGCCAAAAACTCATGCAGCCTAGTAGCAAGCTTAGAAGAGGCGCTAATCTTGCTACTAAACTACATGAGTTGTTTTGCTCTTTTTTTTTATAGCCTGATAAAGTGGGATATGCCTACAAAACGCATTGCACTTGCAATATGTAAAAATAGTTGGAAAAAAAAAACACAGCATCTTGTGTCTACCTTGGGGTGGCAAGTCCACCACTAACACCCCATGTTTTAAATGTTTTTTTTAAATGTTTTTATACTACTGGTGCCTCTGTACAACTGTATTACTACTGTATCCACCCCTGGTGGAGGGGATCTGGCCCCCTTTTTTCCGAACGACAGAGAGCGACTTCTTAATCCTGAGTGGGGACAGGTCTAATACTCCCCACCTGCCTCTACAGTGGTTACTTGGAGGGTAACCCAAACTTGTGAGTATAACCTTATACTTACTACATATTTCCAGTACATACTACACTATATTGGGCTCTTGGCCTCCCCTTTTTCTTAATACCAGTTGCCTGGCAGTCCTGATCCTGTGTCTTGAATACTGTTAGTCAGACCCTGAATAAACATGCAGCAGATAAAGTGACTCTTTTACTGGATTAGCCGTATGCTTGTTCCAGGGTTTAGATTCAGACACTACTTATTTACAAGGAAGTAAATATGGCAGCCTCCATTCCCCCTTTCACTTCGTGTTCCCTTTAAAGGATACCTGAAGTGACATGAGACATGATGAGATAGACATGTGTATGTACAGTGCCTAGCACACATATAACTATGCTGTGTTCCTTTTTTTTTTCTAGCTCTGTCTGAAAGAGTTAAATATCAGGTATGTAAGTGGCTGACTCAGTCCTGACTCAGACAGGAAGTGACTACAGTGTGACCCTCACTGAAAAGAAATTCCAACTATAAAACACTTTCCTAGCAGAAAATGGCTTCTGAGAACAAGCCAGAGGTTTAAAGGGGAACCTTCTGATCAGTGAGGGTCAAACTGTAGTCACTTCCTGTCTGAGTCAGGACTGAGTCAGCCACTTACATACCTGATATTTAACGCTTTAAGGCAGAGTAAGAAAAAAAGGAACACCGCATAATTATGTGTGTGCTAGGCACTGTACATACACACGTCTATCTCATCATGTCACATGTCACCTCAGGTATCCTTTCATCTTTGTAAATATTAGATCACTACCTTGTCTCCAGGGACCCATATTGGTGCTGGATGTACGTTGAAAGTCACTTGTGAGTCTAATCAGATAAACTGTTCCAGCCCTGATTTAAAGGTGTCAGTTGAGGGGCCAGTTAAGCCAGTCATCCCTTCACTCTCTCCTCCCTTATCTTGTCACGTATCATCTGCAGCTCAGTGGGTTACCATGACACCATGGATGAATCACACTTGCGGATGACGGTAATGGGGACCATGTAAGGCCCGACCAGTGATGGATATTTGATTTCTGTCCCCGCCGAGCTTCAGACACCCACACGCTCGTGCCTTCCTGCTCTTTGAGGTGCGTGTGTGTCACTCGCCCCCTTCCCCCCCCTCGGTCGTCGAGGAATCCTGCTCCCGCTGGCCGTGAAAATCCATTTTTATGCTGATTTGAACGCACTGCTAATGTGATCACTGCCAGGAATATCTCCTGACAGCCCAGGACCCCCTCCCCCCTTCCTCCCATCCGCCTCTCATCCATTAATGTCCTATAAAGGATTGGCTTACCTTGCCGGTGGTAATAAATGCTCAGGTTGGGTGATATACCGCAACTTTCCACAGATGATCGTATAATTTCCCCTCGGGGCTTGTTGCCGACTGCATGGAGTCATTTGTATTTATGACAGCTGCAGTGTGATTTAACGTGACCTCACCTTGATCGGAGCTATATATGGCTCGTAAACATGTGCGGGGAAGGGAGCAGCCGGAGAGAGGGACCCCTTCGATGGTGGTGGTGGTGGTGGGGGGGGTGTATTTCCATTGGAAAGCAATGTGCGACTAAATAAGGGTGTATGTGTGTGTTTATATATTCAGGAGTCCTGTTTGGCCCAGGCAAACTGTGCGGCCGCTTGGGGCCTCACCCACTGCAGGGGCCCCCCATTTTGCCAGTGCCTCCCTGTCTGTGACTTGTATGTCTGCAGCTGCCTCCCTGTCACTCACACACAACCCTCAGATTCTGGGCAATGTGAACAATCCCTGGGGAGCTTGTGTGTCCTGTCCACTGGGGCGCCTGTGTCATGTGACATGCTTCCTGTGTCCTCTCCCCTGTGGCGCTTGTCATGTGACATGTTTCCTGTGTCCTCTTCCCTGGGGTGCCTGTGTCATGTGACATGCTTCCTGTGTCCTCTCCCCTGTGGCGCTTGTCATGTGACATGCTAGAGGCCAAACATTTAGGGCCTGAGCCCACTAACGCAGTTTTGCGCACTTATGTCCGCTTTTCAGAATCACATCCATGTTATAGGTGCTGAAAAGGGGACACAACTGCGTTAGGGGGCTCAGGCCCTAAAGGATTGATGGCATACATAGGCTAGAGGGTTCTCAGCTGAGGCAGTGAAAATGTTAAATTACAATTATTGTCTAACTTGGAGAGCCCGAGGTGGGCTAAAAAAATAAATAAAAATAGGCTACCTGGGCTGTTCGGATCAGGTAGCCGCAAAAACCGCCACTCCCGTGGGCCGCAATGGCTGACTTTCACTTTCGTGACCCCTGGGAAATATGGGGGAGCGGCAGGGGGCGCGGCCAGGGAGAGAGCTGCCCTAGAGCTAAACTCGGAGGGGCTGCAGCGCTGGGGGGGGGGGGGGGGAGAGGAGAGCAGCGGTTGGAGGACACAGGGCCATGTCATTAAGCAGACATGTCTGTGTCCCATCTGAAACCTGAGAATGTGCCACAACAAAAAATATACATACCTGGGGCTTTCTCCAGCCCTCTCTAGCCTGATTGCTCTCACGCCGCCCTCTTCTGACTCCCTGTTCGCCCGCAATTGGCCCCCAGAAAGTCCTCCGGTCCGCGGCCAACTGCAAATGCGTAGCCCGGCCACACGGTCACATCACCGGGAGCGTTCTGCACCTGCACTGACGGACCCCAACTGAAGGATTTTCCAGGGCCAGTTGCGGGCGAACGTGGAGCCAGAAGAGGACGTTGTGGGAGGAAGCCTCAGCTGAGCAGATCATTTTTAAACACAGGATGTTAAACCTACGTCTGCTTCCATGAAAGCAGGAAGTAGACACACTGCAGATGTATTGTAGGATTTGTATCAGCTGTTCCAAAGAAATGTTTTTCTTTAAAGTTATTATGTTGTTGCTTGTCTATTAGCGTAGAGACGAAGGTTCTGAGTTCAGGTCCGCTTTAAAAGTTAACTTTTCTCTTGGCCTGTATTGGTTGGATGACCGTGGCTGATAGTCGGGTGTGCGGCCCTCCCTCCCTCTCTGCCATGTTCAGCAGCGGCTGGTGGTACCCGGTGGGATTGTTGTGAACAGATGAACACTATCTCCTGTTTCACCAGGAATCTCATCAAAGGTCCCACAGCAAGTTGGACAGCTGTAGACAAGCGTTTCAGCGTTCCTCTCCCCTGACTGTGTCACCAACAGTGTAACTGAGAGGCGTGTAGTCAATTAGCGGACCCCAGTGTACTGTTACACGTGACAGCGGTGCTGCGATCCTCCCAGTGACAGCACAGGCTGCATTCTGCCGCACTAAGGAGAGAGGAGGGGCCTGCCAGAGGTTAAAGAGGAGCTGTCTCAGAAAAAAAATACTATCTCAGAAAAAAAATAACACGTATATAAGTAGATAAATACTTGCTCTACTTACATAACACATGTATCGCACTGTCCACATTTTGATTTTAGTGCTTTTTCTACAGTAAAAGGAGAGAAAACAGTTCTTAGCATTTCCCATTTTAAGTGTGGCTATTTTGAAGCCAACCCTGATGTAATTTCCTCCCTTACTCTCCTCTGCCTGATTGTGTATGCATTGCCCTCCCTCCACTATAGAAAGTGCATTGTCTCTGCATGAGAAATATTGGCCAATCAGAGAGGAACAGAGGTGTGGGAGGGGAAAACAGGAGGGAAAGAGGCTTCAGCCAATCAGGCTGCATTAGTTATGTCTGAGGGGAAAGTAAAGAAGCAAAAAATGACAACCCAGCATGCCCTGCAACTTCCTTTTTGTGTACCAAATTTTTGTGTGTACCAAATAAGTCAGGTAACTAGGGAATGATCATTTATCAACAAGAAAAGTAATAGTGATTTTTAACTTTTGGATTGCCTGGTTAGCATCCTCATTACTTGTTTACCAGGTAAAAATAAAATGTTTTGATTTTATGCCTGACAGATCCCCTTTAAAGAGAACCTGTACTGACATATAGCAGAATGCAGTCCATTTATCAGGATTGCCACGTTTACAGTAATTATCCTGGTTTGAGCATCAGAAACACATCCTATATCTATATATTGCTGTATATTGGTCTGTAGCCCCTCCCTCCCAGTGATGTCACAGCTATACAGCTTTACAGATAAGCTATACAGAATTCTCCTCCCAGAGCACTGTGTATAGAGACCAGGCATTATTTTCACTGTCTTTAGAATTCTCAGTAAGTGAACATTCCGCAGAGGTTCACCTGACAGGACTAAAGATGTTATCACGTGATAAAATGTAGAATGTAAATCAGAGAGAGGAAAGATTTTACAATGGGCAAACACTGACTGAATCATTTATGAATGAATGTTGTGGAAAATAAGCCACTTTTCCTTATGTTATTTCCACTGCAGTTTCTCTTTAAAGTGTTTTTAGTCCTTCGAGTCCAACTTAAAGGAGAACTGTAGTGAGAGGGATATGGAGGCTGCCATATTTATTTCCTTTTAAGCAATACCAGTTGCCTGGCAGCCCTGATGGTCTATTTGCCTAAAGAAGTGTCTGAATCACACCAGAAACAAGCATGCAGCTAATCTTGTCATATCTGTCTAAATTTGTCAGAAACACCTGATCTGCTGCATGCTTGTTCAGGGCCTATGGCTGAAAGTATTAGAGGCAGAGGATTAGCTGAATAGCCAGGCAACTGGTATTGCTTAAAAGGAAATAAATATGGCAGCCTCCATATCCCTCTCACTACAGTTCTCCTTTAACCCAAGTAAACTAAGTTGAGCAGCACGGTGGGGTAGTAGTTCGCTCTCTTGCCTTGGAGCGCTTGGTCCCCGGTTCATATCTCAGCCAGGGTAGTATCTGCAAGGAGTTTGCATGTTTTCCGTGTCTGTGTGGGTTTCCTCCGGGCACTCCGGTTTCCTCCCACATCCCAAAAACATACAGAAGTTAATTGGCTTCCCCCTAAAATTGGCCCTTGACTACAATACACACACTACACCATACATACATAGACATTAGACTATGGTAGGGAATAGATTGTGAGCTCCTCTGAGGACAGTCAGTGACGGGCCTATATATACTCTGTACAGCGCTGCAGAAGATGTCAGTGCTATATAAATACTAAATATGCGATTATCTCCTATTTGAAAAAAACTTGTTTTTTTTTCACATTAGGAATCATAATCGCACCTGCCCATTGCTTCTGTCATCAAGGCAAAAACGTGCCCTTGTTAACTAGTTAGAATTGCAATGCACTGATTTTGTGATCTTCAGTGTGGAAGTGATCTTAAAGAGAAACAGTAACCAAGAATTGAACTTCATCCCAATCAGTAGCTGATACCCCCTTTTACATGAGAAATCTATTCCTTTTCTCAAACGGACCATCAGGGGGCTCTGTGTGGCTGATATTGTGGTGAAACCCCTCCCACAAGAAACTCTGAGGACCATGGTACTCCTGGCAGTTTTCTGTCTGTGAACCTCATTGCATGGTGGGAAATAACATCGGTTTACAGCTGTTTCCAACTGCCAAAAAAGCAAGCAGCATCTCCTTCCACTGACATCACCTGCCAGCAGTAAAAATGTCACCATGTGATAAATGTTAGAATGTAAATCAGGGAGAAGAAAGTTTTTACAATGGGCAAACACTGACTAAATCATTTATACATAATGTAAAAATTAAGCACTTTTGCTCATTACCTTATTTTCACTGGAGTTGCTCTTTAAGGTTATGTTCTATTTATATAGATGGTGCCCTGGTTGGGATTAGAACTGGGGGGACCCACCGCTGCAGGGTGAGAGTGCTAACTACTACGCCACCGTGGGTACAATAGCATCGCTGTAGTATTTGCTATGCAATTTATTTTTTTCATGTGCTCCCATTCATTTAACCCAATTACAAATGCAGGAAAAAGGCAGCAAGCGCACTATGTTTGTGATTAGGTGTAAAACGGATTGTGCCACTCTGTACAGAGCACTGCCGTTACTATGGCAATCATGGTGCTCTTGCGATCAACATAATGCATGCACTCTGAAAATCGGAATGAAGGGCACGCAGCGTGGAAGGTCCCTAACTCTTTCACAAGATGTCGTTGGCCCGGTGTCCCGCGTTTCTTGTGCCCCCCAGCTGGTAGCGCAGGGCCCTGTCACATGTTCCGCTATGTACTCGCACACAGCACATAATCAGTTTATGCGTGCGGCGGGCCAGGGTAGCAGCTGCGCGGGGAGCCTTTTGTTCCGTCTTTGGCACGGCAGGCGCACACATGGACCCTGCAGACTGGGAACGGCAGATAATAGTAGCTGGCACATGAACCATGTCAACAAACGGGCTGATAATTTGTAAGGCGACGACGTACGCAACACTCTCGCCCCCTCCGCTAATTTATGGGCTGTCCCGCCTGCCACCTAATGATCTCACCTAGGGCTTGTGAGCCTCGACGGCGAAGTGCTACTGCTGGAATACATTCGCACGCAGGAGAGCGCCCAACTTTGCTGTGATGTCTTTCACTGTGGGTGCGCGACAGCCTTTACTATGGCGGGCGAGACTCCGCTACCGGAGAATGCTCATTCAGAAGCAAAATATCTCCCGCGACACGCAGAACTTAAAGAGCACCTGTTGTGAAATTAACTTAATGAATAAAATTGCTTATTGTTGACAATATTCCTTTATAGCTTATTTAGTCAGTGTTTGCCCATTGTAAAAGCTTTCCTCTCCCTGATTTACATTCTGACATTTATCACTGGTGGTGACCTCTTTAGTCCTGCCAGGTGATCTGTATGGAGAGTTCTATGCACAGAGGGATATGTTGCTTACTAGGCAGTTGTAAAATGCCATTGTTTCACACAATTCAACAAGGCTCACAGACAGCAAACTGTCAGGACCTTGGTCATGACATCACACTGTGGGTGGGGTTTTACCACAACTTCAGCCACACAGTGACGAAAAACATTTCTTTGTTACAGCCCACAGAAGTCCTGCAATAGATCTGCAGTGTGTCTACTTCCTGCTTTCATGGAAACAGGCAAAGGGTTAACATCCTGTGTTTACAAATTAGCTGAGGCTGCCAAGATTCCTGTGCAGACACAGCTGAGAGATCAAATTATAATTGAGATTACTTGCAGCTAAGGGGGAGTTATGCTGGGTACACACGGTGCGTTCCCGCACTCGATGCCCCGCTCGATTCCCGGCCACTCGATTATTTCCGACCTCGTTTTGATGATTGTTAGGTCGATTCTCATGTAACGTATGCCAAATCGACTTAACGATCCATCGAAACGTGAATCAGACATGTCGGAAATAATCGATCGAGCGGGGCATCGAGTGCAGGAACGCACCGTGTGTATCCAGCATAAGACAGGCTCTCCTCTCTAAACACAAACTGGGTGCATTAAAGAGGAACTCCAGTGAAAATAATGTAATTAACCTGCTGAGCGGTCTGGACGAGCTCAGCTCGTCCAACACCGCCAGAGGCTGCCGCTCAGGCCCTGCTGGGCCGATTTTTGTCAAATAAAAAGCAGCACACGCAGCCGGCACTTTGCCAGCCGCGTGTGCTGCCTGATCGCCGCCGCTCTGCGGCGATCCGCCGCGAGCAGCGGCGAAAGAGGGTCCCCCCAGCCGCCTGAGCCCAGCGTAGCCGGAACAAAAAGTTCCGGCCAGCGCTAAGGGCTGGATCGGAGGCGGCTGACGTCAGGACGTCGGCTGACGTCGATGACGTCACTCCGCTCGTCGCTATGGCGACGATATAAGCAAAACAAGGAAGGCCGCTCATTGCGGCCTTCCTTGTTTATTCTGGGCGCCGGAGGCGATCGGAAGATCGCCTCCGGAGCGCCCTCTAGTGGGCTTTCATGCAGCCAACTTTCAGTTGGCTGCATGAAATAGTTTTTTTTTTATTTAAAAAAAACCCTCCCGCAGCCACCCTGGCGATTTAATCAGAACGCCAGGGTGGTTAAAAAAGTGGATCAGTTTTACAACAATTATGTATAAATGATTGACAGTGTTTGCCCATTGTAATAGCTTTCCTCTCCCTGATTTACGTTGTGACATTTACCATATGGTGTCATTTTTACTGCTGGCAGGTGATGTCTGTGGAAGGAGCTGCTGCTTGCTATTTTCGCAGTTGGACCTAGCTGTAAACAGCTGTTATTTCCCACAATGCAATGAGGTTCACAGACAGGAAACTGTGAGGAGGAGTTTCACCACAATATCAGTCATTCAGACCTCTCTGATGATCAGTTTGTGAAAAGGAAAATATTTCTCATGGGAAAGGGGGTGTCAGCTACTGATTGGGATGAAGTTCAATTCTTAGGCATGGTTTCTCTTTAATTTGTGTTTTTCCTCGTGAGTTCAGGTCCACTTTAAAAAGAGACAAATATGGCAGCCTCCATACCTCTGTCCATTCAGCTGTGCTGTAAACTTCCGAAACACACACAGCATGCTTTATAAGCAGACCATGTACGTTCAGCTGTTGTTCATCCATGCTTAGTAATGTGCTGCGGAGGTTTTGGCTGTGCTGGGTACGGAGGAGTCACCTGCCTGGGCGGTTTTATATTCGTTCAGGAAATAACATGACACTGCTGGGTTACTGTACAGGCTGACCCGAGGAGCAGGTTACAGAAACCACAGAGGGCGGACTTTCTGTAAGACTCCCACTCGCGGCCAGCGTTCCAGTAACGCGCACAGCTGTCCGCAAGCTGTTACACATGAAAGCGGAAAGCTTGGGAAATGTTCGGATCCTGCTCTGCCTTCAGCACTTTATATCCAGAGGAAACCCAAACGTTAAGATCCACAAAGCCTCTCTATGCATCGCCGCGTCCAGGTGCGGTTCCATGCGGCGGCAGAGATTACCTCGCGATCGATTTGCGACCTTTCGGCTCCCTTTGGGAGGTTTGAAGAGGATTTAACCCAAAGGCCTGACCTGTAGGTGTGATGATTTTGGTTTGTGGGTACAGTATTTTTAGTTTTAGTACAATACCATTTTTCTTATTCTTTTTAATGAATTTTTTTTTTTAGTTTGAAACCAGTGTTGCTTGCAAGTACTCACCAAAGTCTTTTTCACTATTTTCACCTTGGTAAATATTTTTTTGTGAAAAAAATATTGCAGTTTTTCGCAATACAGTCGATGAAAACTAATATCGGAAAGTAGCCTCAACAACGCGCAATTTCTCTGACTTCGTCACGCATGCTGGCTGCAGAGGAGCAGTTTGCGTTTCGCTTTAGCAGGCAGCCAATCACGATCCATGATCAATCAAGAGCATGCTCATTTGAGTTAATAGAGAATTACACCCGTGAACATATTACGAAATGATTTTCTAAGGCATTTTTACTCGAAAGTTGGTTTGAAGTTCCTCAGTTGCATTACTGCGGATCAGCATCGACTGTGTGAAATTCGCAATCCTGACGCACTGCGATCACAATTTTTGTTTTTGAGTATACGTTTCACTGTGATCGGTGGGTGCGATTTCGATTTCTAGGGGTGGAAAACCGTAACTCGTTTACTATGCAATTTACACGTGCTCCCACATTCATTTAACCTGATCACAAACACAGGAAATCTGCAGCAGGCACCAGGGCTGTGGAGTCCGTAGAAAAATCAACCGACTCGTCAGTTTATGAAACCACCGACTTAGGCTCCGACTCCAGGTACCCCAAATGACTCTGACTCCTCGACTCTTACTTACTTACTTACCAGGGCTGTGGATTTGGTACAAAAATCATCCGACTCTTAGGCCCAGAGCACACCAAAAACCTCTAGCAGATCCGCAAACCACTGGAGACTTTTGAAGCAGATTAGTTTTGAAGCAGATTTCAGAGCGATTCTAGGCATGTTTAGAGAGGTTTTCTACACATGCCTGGCGTTTTCTGGAGCGTTTTTGTGTAGCAGATGTCATCTATTGTTACAGTAAAGCTGTTACTGAACAGCTTCTGTAACAAAAACGCTTGGAAAACCGCTCTGATCTGGCGTTTTTCAGAGCAGTTTGAGCTTTTCCTATACTTTGAGGCAGAAACGCTTCTGCAAACCGCAAACGTGCAGCAGGAGGCACGTTTGCGGTATGTTAAAAACCTCAAACCACCGGTGTGCACCATCCCATTGAGATACATTAGCCAAGCGTTTTCACAGGCGGAAGCGGTTTTGAAAACGCTACCAAAAATATTCGGTGTGCATCAGGCCTAACTCAGACTCCTTCGTTTATGAAATCTCATACTCCAGGTACCCAAAATAGCTCCGACTACTTGACTCCAACTCCTGCATTTGTGATTGGGTTGAAAACCGCATGGCACCATTGTGTACACGGCCCCACGGTTACTATGGTAATTACGGTGCCCTTGCGAAATCAGCAAATGCATGTGCTTCAGAAATCGGATTAGTGTGGAATGGCCCTTCTTGGGGCCTGTAAACATCATCAACCTGATTTACATAATGCAAATGGCGTCAAATTATACTTCCTCCACTATATTCCTGCTCTACTTGAAGAGAAGCAGTAGTGAAAATGATATAATGAATACAATTATGTTTTGCAATATTCTTTAATAGATTATTTAGTCATTGTTTGCCCATTGTAAAAATGTTTTCGTCTCCCTGATTTACATTCTGAGATTTATCACTGGTGATGACATCTTTAGTTCTGCCAGGTGATCTGTACGGAATGTTCGTTACTGAGAGGTCTATGCACAGAGAGAGATATTGCTTACTCGGCAGTTGGAAAAAGGTGTTATTTCCCAAAATGCAATGAGGTTCATAGACAGGAAACGGTCAGGACCATGGTCATGACATCACACTGTGGGAGGGGTTTCACCACAATATCAGCCATACAGACCCCTCTGATGATCTATTTGAGAAAAGGAATAGATTTCTCATGGGAAAGGGAGTATCAGCTACTGATTGGGATGAAGTTCAATTCTTGGTTAATGTTCCTCTTTAAGCTGGTGTTGTCAAAAAGGCAGTGCAGTGCCAAGCCTGCCGTAATACTCGCACTGCACCTATGCCACTAGCTGTATCGGTTTTCCGGTTTCCATTGCTTACGGTTTACCTGACGGTCACTACGCTGGCGCCCTTGCTCCAGCGTGCCTGCGCGGTGACCTTTTCTTCAGAATACACTCGGGATATCTCCGGCCCTCCCCGGAGTCGCCCCTTATTGTCACTCAGACGCAGGAAATGCCCCAAGTTAGTCAGACCTGCGTTTTTAAACCAGAAGTACTGATAAGAAAAATTCCCCTGAGTTGTGTGTTTAAAAATAGTTCCGCAGATGGTTATCGGCAGTGGGGGGGTGAATGTGTTCAGCCGCAGAGAGGAATAACTCGATGACTGATAGGCTGACAGCTCCGCCTGTTCTCAGGAATACTCCCTTCTGGACCATCTGATCGCTCTGATCGAATCTGCTAGCTATTGATGCGCTGGGTGAAAGAGATCTATTAATGGCTCCTAGTGTCCCACTGCACTGAATAGTGCAACGCTGCAGTTGGATAGATTTTTTTGTTTTGTTTTTCAACCTGTAATCCATATAAAATCTGTGCCTAGTCTGCAACATCTTACATGTGACAAGAAGGCACCTTTTAAAGAGACTCCGTAACAAAAATTGCATCCTGTTTTTTATCATCCTACAAGTTCCAAAAGCTATTCTAATGTGTTCTGGCTAACTGCAGTACTTTCTACTAGCACAGTCTCTGTAATAAATCAATGTATCTTTCCCCTGTCAGGCTTGTCGGCCTGTGTCTGGAAGGCTGCCAAGTTCTTCAGTGTTGTGGTTCTGCTATGAACTCCCCCTTCCTGGCCCCTCTCTGCACACTGCCTGTGTGTTATTTAGGATTAGAGCAGCTTCTCTCTTATCTTTTACAAGCTGGATAAATCCTCCTCTGAGCTGGCTGGGCTTTCACATACTGAGGAATTACATACAGGCAAAGCTGTCTGCACTTTGCAGGAAGAAACAGCCTGACACTTCAGTGGAAGATAGCTGCAGGGCGAAAGAAATACACAAATGATCTCTTGAGATTCAAAAGGAAGCAGCCTGCTTGTGTATGGATGTATTTTCTATGTGTGGACATACTGTACATCAACCTACTTCCTGTTTTGGTGGCCATTTTGTTTGTTTATAAAGAAACTTTTAAAAACTGTTTTTAACCACTTTTAATGCGGCGGGGAGCGGCGAAATTGTGACAGAGGGTAATAGGAGAGGTCCCCTAACGCACTGGTATGTTTACTATTGTGCGATTTTAACAATACAGATTCTCTTTAAAGCGGACCTGAACTCAGAACTTCCTCTTTGCTCTAAAAGATGAGCAGCAGCATAATAACCTTAAAAGAAAACATTTCCTTGTTACAGCTGATACAAATCCCACAGTGAAACTGCAGTGTGTCTACTTGCTGCTTTGATGGAAGCAGACCTAGGGTTACAGTGTTCTCCCCAGAATTTTTTTTCCAGCCGGGTGGCATGAAAAAGTAGCCGGGTGGCATGAAAAAGTAGCCGGGTGGGTTGAGAGGAAAATGCAGGGCAACTCTGCTTACAGCATAGGAGGTGAGCCGATGACAGCCGGGTGGTCACCAAATCTAGCCGGGTGGAGCACCCGGCTAAAAGAGCCTGGGGAGAACACTGGGTTAACATACTGTATTTAACAATTAGCTGCTCTGCCAAGGCATCCAGCTGACACAGCGGAGGGATTAAATTACAGTGGTGATTAGGCGCATATGGGTGAGGGGGGATTAGACAGGCTAAACTCTCTAAATACATACAGGGTGCATTTCTCTGATTTCCTTATTTCCTGTGCAGGAGTTCAGGTTGTAAATGCGACGTCCAGGAGGCATGTGCAGAAATGAGCAGATCGCTCTTCCCTCCTTCTCCTGCAGAAAAGTGAAATCCTATTAGTGTCAGTTTGGCGTTGCGGCGCCCCCACCCCCTCCTTTCGCTTTTTATTTTTTTTTTTTATTTCCCTCCTTTATGGATTGTGAGCGGAGACAAGGATCTGACTCTGTGCCAGGAATAAGCTGCAGTGACTTGATAATGGAATGGTGCGGAGCAGCGCTGGTGGATTTGGCAGAGGAGAGAGACGTGCGCAGATTGTAAACGTTCATGGACGCCGCCTGCTCTCCTCGCTCTGCACACGGCCGGCGCTGGGGTTTCCCTTCCACCTCTCCGTCCTCCGCAACAATCGCTGGCCGCTTCTCTGTTTAAAAAAAGGATTTTTCTTTTTCCCTCCATTTGTGGGCTGCCTGATCCTGGTTTTACTGTCCTTATTTTTAGTTACATGTTACATATGTAGCTTGTGGTCCATTTATCAGCAGATAGAGATGCTAAATATCTCTCTGTCCTTCAAATGTGTTTCTCAGTCCCTCTCACCTCAGTCACATTAGTTAAAGGGAACCTAAACTGAGAGGGATATGGATGTTTCCTTTTAATCAATACCAGTTACCTGGCAGTCCTGATCTCTGGCTGCAGTAGTGGCTGAATCACACACCTGAAACAAGCATGCAGCTAATCCAGTCTGACTTTAGTCAGAGCACCTTATATGCATGCTTGTTCAGGGGCTGTGGCTGAAAGCATTAGAGACACAGGATCAGCAGGACAGTCAGGCACCAGGTATTATTTTTAAAAGGAAAAATCCACATCCTTCTCAGTTTAGGTTCCCTTTAAGGGTTTTAAAGAGGACCTGTACTGAAAACCACATAATGAATAAAATTGCTCAGGGCGATTTCTGGCATTTTGACGCAAAGTCAGTACTTTGCACTAAACACGGTAAAATTAAGTCCATAGACTTTCATTTGACTTTTCACATCCAACGATGCGTTTTGGCGCGTTGTGGTACGTCTCAGCCGGGAGCTTTTAAACGTCCGGCATCAGCGATTTCCCGTCGGGTGAATTAGAACTACCGCTGCTAATCAGCGTCGCACCGCAAAATCCCGACGTCCACGCCGCAGATCAGAACGCTCGCAGGAAATCGGCTCCTGCAAGCGTTATGTAATGTGAAAGAGCCCTTATTGTTTACAGTATTCATTTATAGATTTACTGGTAGTCAGTGTTTGGCCATTGTAAAATCTTTCCTCTCTCCGATTTACATTGTGAAATGTATGCCTGTCCTGTGACCTCTTTAGTTCTGCCAGGTGATCTGTATGGAATGTTCATTTACTGAGAGATCTATGCACAGAGGGAGAAACTGTTGGGAAAAAGACGTTCTTTCCCACAATGCATCAAGGTTCACATGCAGCAAACTGTCAGGACCTTGGCCATGACATGACACTGTGGGAAGGGTTTTCACCACAATATAAGCTGTTTAAATCCAGACTGAAAACCCACCTGTTCAGTTTGGCATTTGCAGAAATATAACTTTTGTTGTGTGAAAACTTCATCCTACTACCAATTACTGAATCTGAGAGAGCCTAAGCGCTTTGAGTCCTATGGGAGAAAAGCGCTATAGAAATGTTATTGTATTGTATATTGTATAGACAGACCCCCCTGATACTCTATTCGACCAATGGTAAAGATTTCTTGTGGGAAAGGGGGTATCGGCTACTGGTAGGGAGGAAGGTCACTCCATGGTTGGGGTGGAGTTTGGACTGCTTGGATCTTTCAATCTACAAAATAAGAACCAAGCTGATATTGGGGAACAAGTAGCGGTATGGAGGCTGCCATATTTTATATGCTTGTAAACATTGCAAGTTGCCTGGCAGGCATGTGGATCTTCTGGCATCAGTATCATTTAGTTACAACCCTGAAATAAGCATTTGGCTAATCCAGTCAGATTTTAGTCTACACCATACAATTTTGTGTCCGATTCGATTTGCATCATTGATTCCATTTGATTCAATCCGACATGTCCGATCGGGATTCGATTCAATTTGCCATTGCAAAACAATGGCAAATTGAATTGAATCGAATCCCGATCTGACATGTTTGATTGAATTGAGTCCAATCGGACAATATATTGTATGGTGTAGATGGTGCTTTAGTTTCTGATTTCCTGCATGCTTGTTTAGAGTCTATGGCTAAACCTGTTAGAGGCAGAGGATCAGGGGGACAGCCGGGCAAACTCACAGCTAGTTTCTGGTTTTGCTGCCACCTGCTGTTAAGATGGGAGTGATTAGAACTTAGAGTATGTGTATCTCCAGTACACCCAAATCAAATCAAAAATAGCTTTATTGGCATGACCAAGATAGACAGGCATTGAGTGGGATAGATGTGAAGTGGATAAGCAGCAGTTTGTAGCCATTTTTTTTAGATTTACAGTTAATTTATGCTCCTTTCAGTCGGTGGCATGCTGTGACAGTGTGCAGTGATTGTCACTGTGGATGCCTCCTCTTGTCAGTGGCATGCTGTGACGTAGTGTGCAATGATTGTCACTGTGGATGCCTCCTCTCAGTCTGGCATGCTGTGATATAGTGTGCAACAATTGTCACTGTCAATTCCTCCTCTGTCTGTGGCCTGCTGTGACATAGTGTACAGCAATTATCACTGTGGACTCCTCTGTCTGTTGCATGATGTGACATAGCGTGCAGCGATTGTCACTGGGGATTCCGCCAATATCTGTGGCATGCTGTGACATATTCTGCAATAATTCATACTTTTAATATTTATGTATTTGACACCAGTTGCAAAATTTTAAATCTCATAATCTCCTCAGCAACCACTAGCTGCCCTTCCCTCAGCCCTTCCCTGCCAATCTGAATTTGACTAAAAGGGGAGTGTTTCAGACTTGCTGGTAGTGATCAGACAGCGGTCCCTGTCAGTCACTGAGGGTCTAGGGCAGAGGTTGGCAAACCTTTCCCGCTGCAGACCCCATTCTTCTAGCACAAAGCGATGTGATTGGCAGAATAGTGTGGGTGTCCTTAACTACAACCTATCTGAAACCGAGCAGTTCTAGAGGGTGCCGGGCTACCCAATCACGTTAGCAGAATTTCCCTATGAGGTTTCCTGCTGGGTCCCCTTCACTAGACTAGCGCCCAATGCCCTTCCTCCACTTGTCCAGGTGTTTTATTCAGCCTCTTGTATACATTATCCTCTCGATTGAGCGCCTCTGGCAGGATCTCGCCTGTCCTTGCAGAAAAACGTTTTGAACCCCGCCAGTTTGTTTAGAGCGCGAGGCGAAGTTAACCTCCCTGCCTATGACCTTTTCCATGTAAAGATCATGAGAGCAGCTTTGTTATGATCTGCCTGTTCCGGAGTTAATTTGCGAGCGCGGAGGCTTCTGCGGCGTACGGTCCACTAGGCCGCGTTAATCTGATATCCTCACGGGGAGAGATGGCTGAATCTCATTAAGGCGCAGGGCTGGCTGTATTGTGTCCTCTTCCAGCGTTCAGGTGCTGCCCCCAGGCTATGGCTGCTATTGAGCTCTCTGACTGTGTGGCGGAGAGAGAGAAAGTCGCTGAATAGGATACGGGATAATGCAATCACGCCTTGATGAAAACGCACGGCGTGGAGATGAGGCGGATATTTAAATTGGCGTTTTCTGATGACCAGACATCTGTAATGACAAGCAAGTGCAGAGGCAGGTGTCCACAGGCCGCTAAATTAGCCCTGTTGCTAGGCAGAGGAGGGGGTCCCAGGTTTTGTTTGATCCGATGGGGAGGTGGGCCACCAAGTCAAGGCAGCGGCCCGGCCTCCTGGACTTTCCTCGGGGAAAGGGGGGTTGTCACAGTAGCCAGTTGCCCCCTTTTCCTGCAGTACTTTATGGATGTGGCATTTAGGGAAGGGGGGCTGTGAGGTTACGATTTAGTATTTATATAGCACTGTCCTCTTCCGAAGCGCTGTATAGAGTACGGTATATTGTCTTGTCACTAACTGTCCCTCAGAGGGGCTCACAATCTAGTCCCTACCATAGTCATATGTCTATGTATGTATCCTGTAGTGTATGTATTGTGGCCTAGGGCCAATTTTAGGGGGAAGCCAATTTTTTTTTTTCAACATAATCTTTATTTGAAAGGCAGCACAAAAAAAATCACATCGTTTATCAGTAGCCATCCACACGTAAAAGGATATCAGATCCAGTGACAATTTGTATGATAAACAGGCAGCACGGTGGCATAGTAGTTAGCGCTGGGTCCCCCAGCTCGAATCCCAACCAGGTCAACATCGGCAAGGAGTTTGTATGTTCTCCCCGTGTCTGCGTGGGTTTCCTCCGGGCACTCCGGTTTCCTCCCACATCCCAAAAACATACAGGCTTCCCCCTAAATAGGCCCTAGACTATGATACATGCTCTACACGATACATACATAAACCTAAGACTATGGTAGGGATTAGATTGTGAGCCCCTCTGAGAGACAGTTAGTGACAAGACAATATACTCTGTACATCGCTGCGTAATATGTCGGCGCTATATATAAATACTTAAACAGGTACTCTTTAAAACCTTTCACTTCAAGGACCAAGTTCTACTAAAACTATGGTTACTAATGCAGCAGAGATTAAGAAATACCTTTATAAGACACCATGCTCATTACACGATATAAATCCCTGGCATAAACTAAGAAGTTAAAACACATTTTTACGCAAACACGTTAGCACAGAAACTTTTGTGCAAACATACATACAATAACAATAGTATAACAAAACCATACAAAAAGATTAGTTTATCAATACCATTACTTGAACCAACTCTTTTAACAGGGGGAAGCCAATAACTTATCTGTATGTTTTTAGGATGTGGGAGGAAACTGGGGTGCCCGGGGGAAACCCACACAGATACAGGGAGAACATACAAACTCCTTGCAAATAAAGCTCTGGCTGGGATTCAAACCAGGGGCCCTTCCCCGCGAGTCGAGAGTGCTAACCACTACGTAATTAATACAATTGCTTAATTTTTTGCAATATTAGTTTATAAAAGTTTTTTAGTCAGTGTTTGCCCATTGTAAAATCTTTCCATTCCCTGATTTACATTCTGACATTTATCACATGGTGACCTCTTTATTCCTGTCAGGTGCAGGTTTATTAAATGTTTGTTTTAGTGAGAGTTCTGAAGCCAGTAGAAAATATACTTGGTCTCCCAAAATTTTCTAGGAGGAGAATTCCACATAGCTAAACAGCCTAGGCTGTGACATCACTGAGAGGGCGGGGCTACATACCAATATACAGTAATATATAGATATAGGAAGTGTGTTAAAGCGGACCTGAACTCAGATCTTCCGCTCTGCTCTAAAAGATAACCGCATGATAACCTTTAGGGCCCGTTTCCACTAGAGCGAATCCGCATGCGTTGTCTGCATGCGGATTCGCATAACCAATACAAGTGGATGAGACTGTTTCCACTTGTCAGTTTTTTGGTGCGTTTTTCTGTGCAGGATTTTTCTGCACGGTAGGGCCTGCAGAATTCGCCTGCGTGTGGAATGCAGGCGATTCGCAGGCAATGTATTTAATAGGGGAAATCGCACATGCGTTTTTTGACGCGATTTCGCGTGCGAATTCGCACTAAAACTAATGTACGTTGAGCCAGGCAGTGACATGGTTAAAATCGCTGATAGCCTGCCTATGCGAAATCGCATGCGAAATCGCGGCAAAAATCGCATGCGGAATCGCATCCGCATGCGATTTTGCCAGCGGTGGAATCCCAGCGATTCGCACCGCACTAGTGGAAACAAGCCCTTAAAGAAAAAAAAAAACATTTTATTGTTACAGCTAATACAAGTCTTGAAATAGATCTGCAGTGTGTCTACTTCCTGCTTTCATGGAAGCAGACATAAGGTTAATATCCTGTGTTTTCAAATTAGCTGCTCTGCCAAGGCAGAAGAGATTCCTGAGCTGGCACAGCTGAGAGATCAAATTACAGTGGTGATTAGTCACAGAGGAGGAGAAATTAGGCTAATCTCTCTAAATACGTATAGGGTGCATTTCGCTCTGTTTTTCTTCTGGCCTGTGCAAGAGTTCAGGTCCACTTTAAAGAGAACCTGAGGTGGGTTTGAAGAATATTATCTGCATACAGAGGCTGGATCTACCTATACAGCCCAGCCTCTGTTGCTATCCCAAACCCCCCTAAGGTCCCCCTGCACTCTGCAATCCCTCATAAATCACAGCCACGCTGCTGACAAACAGCTTGTCAGAGCTGGCTGTGTTATCTCTATAGTGTCAGTCTGCTGCTCTCCCCGCCTCCTGCAGAACTCCAGTCCCCGCATGCCTCCCTTCCCTACCCGCTGATTGGAGGGAAGGGACGGGGACAGGGACCGGAGCTATGCAGGAGGCGGGGGAGCAGCTGAGACTGACACTACCGATGTAAACACAGCCTCACAGCACGGCTGTGATTTATGAGGGATTGCAGAGTGCAGGGGGACCTTAGTGGGGTTTGGGATAGCAACAGATGCTGGGCTGTATAGGCAGATCCAGCCTCTGTATGCAGATAATATTCTTCAAACCCACCTCGGTTTCTTTTTAAAGAGGCCCTGAAGTGACCTATAGCAGAATGCAGTATATTCACAGTACCCATGTTTATGGTAATTATCCTGGTTCCAGTATCAGAAACACTTTTTACAGCTCTAGATCGGTATGTAAGCGAAGTACATCAGTACATTAAATAGTTCTGCCACAGAATACCAACACCGGGACTTCATGCGAGAAGCGGCTTATCTGCCCTGATGGGCTCCATTTAAGCTAATGCGGCGCAGAATGGCTGTATAACGCGGCGTAGGAAATGATGCCGGCTCCAGCTGTCTGCGGAATGGGCCTCCAGTAAGCTGTTGATCCATAATCAGCTCTCCCATGTTATACGGTATATTGTTTTATTACCTTCCAGCGCACCGCAGCCTTACAGAACATCGATAGCTCCTGTCCACTCATTACACGGCTGTGTATTGCTGTACTATCGATCCGCGCTGCTGTAATGGCGGTAGCGGGCAGAGGAGGCCAGGCCGGCAGGGGCTCCGCTGCGGCGGCTACAGAACGCCGTTATGTTTGGATTCAGCCACAGGTCAATCCTGGCCATAATTGCTGTAATGCTCTCGTGAGCAGATTGCAGATAATACCAGCCTGGTAGACCGGGGGAGGGGAGAATACACTTATCTGTGGTATATACACAGGTCGTTCCGTCTACCTCTACAGTGTTTTTCCCTAGAATTTTTTTTCCAGCCGGGAGGCAGGAAAATTTAGTCGAGCGAGGCAGGAACTGGCGCGTCTATAGATGCAAACTGGGCATTGTCCAATGCCACAGAGCTGAGTCTCCCCCAATAGATAATGCTCCCCTGCTGCCCCTGCAGAGTATGTGTACTCCTCTGACGTGTGTGTAAAAAAGATCCTCCAATGTACCAGTGAACAATGCTACCGCCCCCCTAGAGTTTGCTGCCTGAATTACCTGATTTAGGTTTGCATGATGGTAATTCAGGCAGCAAATTCTAGGGGGCGGCAGTGCTGTTCACTGGTACATTAGACTATCTTTCCCACACATGCTCCCTCTGCTACTGGAGGGCTGCGAGTGATCCCCACTCCTAATTTTTATTCACTGCTCTCCTGGCAGGCCCCGCCTCCTCTGCATGTGCTGCTCTGATAGGACAGCTAGGCGCTCAGCAGAACTATCTGGGCGGAGCACCCAAGCTAATAGGGCTTGGGGAGAACACTGCTCTAGAAGGCAGCTTGGCTGTTCCAAGGGCCAAACGACCCGCTAAACATTTGAAATTGGTGCGCTAATATTATGCATGTAGGAAGTGTGTATAAACGCTCTCCGAAGGTGCCGGCCTCCTCTTCTGCGATCCGTTGGGACGGATCGCTATATGACAACTTTTTAATTTTCTTGCAGGAACATCGGCGTAGGCTCCCTCTGCATGCTGCTGCCCCTCCCCTCTCCATAGATCAGAAACTGCTTCTTGGCTGGGAACTGATAAGTGGGAGACCTTGGTCTAGAGTGTTCTACCACGCAGGGCGTTACACAATGTCTTACCCCTGATTTAGGAATAATCCGTGAGCCAATCAACGTGCCAGAAAATTTGAGGCTGTTAGGAGATAACCAGAGCCTATGACACTCGATCGCGCTGAGTGAGTGGCAGGGCCGTACAACTCACTTGTGTGCTGAGTTGTACGGCCCTGCAGCAAGGCCTTAAAGCTTAAAGTGGTTAAAGGACACCTGAAGTGAGGGGAATATGGAGGCTGCCATATTTATTTCCTTTTAAACAATACCAGTTGCCTGGCAGTCCTGCTGATCTCTTTGCCTGCAGCAGTGGCTGAATCACACACCGGAAACAAGCATGCTGCTAATCCAGTCTGACTTCAGTCAGAGCACCTGATCTGCTGCATGCTTGTTCAGGGTCTATGGCTTTAACAGTATTAAAGGCTCAGCAGGACAGCCAGGCAATCTGTACTGTTTAAAAGGAAATCAACAATGGCCGCCTCCATATCCCTATCACTTCAGGTGTCAAAGCTGACATAGGTGTCATAGGTGACATAGCTGACATAGGTGAAATAGGTGTAATAGCCAGCTCATCAGCATTGGTGTTCCTAAGATAGAAATTGCTATTTATTTGCAATGATTTACTTGGAAACGCCCAGCTAAGTTGCCAAAAAAGACACATCAGCAAAGTGAGTATAGATCCATTTGAAGCGTGGGGAAGGGGGTCATTTTACACCCAGAGTAGCCCATTCTGTGCTGCGCAACACTGGCGCTCTTGCGTTCATTACCTATTTGATGCTGTCGCGGCCTGTGAGATGGAGATCTCCGATAGACCGCAATCTGCTGAATAGCAGTAATTGAAGTGTCTGCGTATCATCTGAAGCCGCTGGTTGGAGGCCGTGGTAACGCCAATGGCTTGATTGTAATTGGCTGTAAGGCGGCTGTTTCTCGCAATTCTACACGCTGCAGCCAAATCGCAAACATCGTTTAATGGCCGGTCTGTTCACCTGCTTTATTACTGCATGGCATAGACGGGGCATTCTTTAAAAAGTATACCAAAAATGTATGTTGCAGACTTTACTTTTTTCAGGATGAAAAAAAATGTAGTTTAGGTATACAGCTGCTACTTCCTCTCCCCCCCCCCCCCCCGTCCATAGTCCCTCCCTGCCCTGATACTGACAAGGATGACATCATTTGGGGAGGGGCATCTGTGAACCCTGCTTTCAGTGTGGGTACTTTCCACTAGAAGCATGCAATTTTGCTTGCTATTTTTATGAATGCGAAATCGCATGTGATCTTGCCTATGTGTATGTCCAGTTTTTACGAACAAATTTGCATGTCCAATTGCTTTTTTTTTCTCTCTCTCTCTATTGGCATTAAACGGTATAAAACCCTGTCATAATAGTCAATAAAAACATGTTTTCTACTTTTTATATGCCATACGTTTATCATATTTGCATTCGTGCATAAGTAGTAGTGTTCATTCAGAAATTACAAGTTCCCAAATGTACAGTTTTTTGCTTTGAGAGCTGACTTTGCATTTTGTGCATAACTGGTTTTATTCATTATGTATTGAAGGCAGAAATGCTTTGAGTGTCTATCTGTGTCCAGCAGCTTCTGCACAGTCAGAGAATGTGTCACATTCCTCACCTGATACAATTCAGTAAACACAAGATAACATTATCTACACTTCGGATGCGTCCAGATTTCTCTGCACTGAACTTTTAAGTCCTGTGTTTAACTAATTGAATGCTGTTCTAGTAAAACAAAAATGGTGGTAGTACAGTCGGACTCAAAGCACTCATAATATGCTGTAAAAAAAAATTTAGTGCAAAGAAATGCTGGGTTTCATTCCGCTTTAATAAACTCGAAAATGCACATCGATAACGTGACCGGGAAAATTGCATGCAGCGTCTGAAAGATTGTTCAGATTTTTGGCATCCATTTGCGTATAGGAAAGCATTGTTGTATGTTTTTGTGTGCTGAAAAAAACCACACAAATTCGCACCTAGCGGAAATGAGCTCTTGTACGCCTCCTCTTGGCCGTCTGTCACTTGGGAGGTGTGACTGTGGCAGGGTTGGTTGCGCCCCTGCCCCATGATGTCATCAGCATCCCTGATTCAGATTAAAGTGGCCCTGCAGTGAGGAAGATATGGAGGCTTTCGTATTGGTTTTCTTTGAAGCAATGCACACTGCAGGTTTCAGTTCCATTTGTCACCAGCTGGCCTGTTTGTGGTAAGGGGAGGTTAACGAGATCTTTACAGCATGCCGGATCAATGGTTTTAACTGGAAATCGCAGTGATGGTCGGGCGGGAAGGTACAGCATCGATCATCCATCGTCATGAAATCCGCCATAGATCGGTGCTGAAAATTGAGTAATTTGTGGGCACGTTAATACTGCAAAAAGAAAGCAGTTTTTGCAGTATACAGCCAGTGTTCTCCCCAGGCTCTTTTAGTCGGGTGCTCCACCCGGCTAGTTTTGATCAGCACCCGGCTGTCCTCTGCTCACCTCCTCCTATGCTATAAGCAGAGTTGCGCACAGAAGCGCCGGCCCTGCATTTTCTCATATTGCCCCACCCGGCTACTATTTCATGCCACCTGGCTGGAAAAAAAATTCTGGGGAGAACACTGACAGCACAGTCCCCAGTATCCGGCACCAGTGGGGATCCCCTGATGTTGGATAATTGTGGTTGCTTGAGCAAATAAAACACCAAGCGTCCAGCGCCATCTTCTAACCTTCTGTAGCTTCTAGCGTCCGGATACGGCTCCAAGCGGGTCACCTGATCCGCTTAGGGTGGCGGACAGACGCTGGAAAGCCGCTAGGAGCTGCAGGTAGGTTAGATGACGGCGCTGGACACTTGCTGAGTATTTTTTACCCTACAAAACCCCGTGTCCCTGTTATCCCCTCAGACATGCCGGTTAGTGGAGACTTCCGGTTGCAGATAACAGGGACTTTGCTGCAATATTAAATGCACATTTGTTTTGTTAATGCCGTCTTTGCCCATGCTTTCCAGAGTAGGCCTACCCAAAATCCTGATCCGTCCTGTATTCCTAACAGGTCAGCTCCTCGCTCTCCGCCCCTTGCCCTCATTGGCTGCCGCGGCTTCATATTTCGGAGCCTAGGTCATCGCTTCCAGCCTCCCCACACTCTCTACGGCTGCTTCAGCCTGATAAACAAGTACAAATTCTTCCTCGGATTAAAGGATTAAGATCTGAGAGGTGATTCAGACTCCTTCCCACATCGAGAAGCACTCTGGAGAGGGGAGAGAAATCTTTCGCGGTTTTTTTCTCTCCTCTTGTTTTTTCTTCCTCGAGTCATTGTCTGCAATTAACGAGAGCTGCGGAGGAATATTCTGGAGGATTAGATGTCGCTCATTAGCTTATCCCGATCGTGTAACAAGTAGGGACATTGTTAAAAGGCCACTTGACAGATCGCGTTTCACCATTCTCCGCACGACGCTGGATCGGGTCATCTCATTGGCAGGCCGAGCAGTTTGCGCTGGAACGGTGAGAAATGCAACTGCTGATGAGTGGTTAAAAGAAAAAAGAGGGTGTCGGGCATTAAATACATGTGTTACCAACATTAATGTACTTGGGGATGGATTTCTGTAAAGGCCAATAAGGCCTGGGTCTTGGGCGGCAGCTGGCCATATAAGAGGGATTGCTGCAAATGGAATACAAAGGTTGCAAAGGTGCAACACAATAAGGACCTGTATAGAACTGAAGGGGGCTGCTGTACATGAAGGATAGACATGGAACAGGGGGCTGCACAAGAAATAGGAGGGGGTGCTGCACATGGGAGGGAAGCTGCAAGGCAGTTGGCCTAGGGGCCTAAAAGGGTTAAATCCAGCCTTGAATGTAGAAGTGGAGAGGGGTGGAGGAAAAACCTAACCTCAGTAGTTGGAAGCATAAGGATTGTCCAGAAGTTTCCTGGAACCTTGTACAGTTCATTGATCTAGAGCAGGGTCCCTCTTCATCTTCTGCCTGTGCTCCCAGCTGTGGGTGAGCACATCTAGACTGGGCATGTGCAAGTGAAAGTCTGGGCATGCCCGGTAGATCCATACCTGCTTTTCCTCTGTGAATGAGTGCTTCATTCTACTGGGCATGCCCAGACCTTACGTGCACATGCTCAGTCTACAGCTGAGAGCGCAGATTGGTCTCTTTGCTTCAGAGTTTAGAGATGTCACAGATGCCATTTTCACACCTTTCCCTGGATAAATGATTGGCAGCTAGAAGGGGAGGGGGGGAACATGTCAGCTCCTATAGCTATTAGAAACCAGGTTAAAAAAGGTGGTGCTTGGTTCCCTTTAAGGCCAGATGCTCGGTGTGCGGCGCTGCCTTTATAGCGTAACCGGAGACGCGTGGATTGTGTATCGCGCTCTGCGCGCATCACTTTCCCCGCTGTGTATCTGTATTCGGCATTAATCATTCAGTGTTTAGCCAGAGCGG
This sequence comes from Hyperolius riggenbachi, assembly GCF_040937935.1. NCBI lineage: Eukaryota > Metazoa > Chordata > Amphibia > Anura > Hyperoliidae > Hyperolius > Hyperolius riggenbachi. The sequence continues at coordinate 658,706,320 of NC_090646.1, forward strand.
TGTGTGCAGTCCTTCCCTCTCCTCGCACTACAAAGTAGATTACTTTCCTGAAACAAGCCAGGCCTATTGATTTACACTTCCCGTATCGACAGTTCCCCGGTAGCGATGAAAATGGCTGTGATAACCCAACACAAACAGCAGAGCTCAGTAACTTTCCTGCTCAGAGGAATGGCGAATGTACGTTCCACGCTTTGCGAGGACCCGTCATCTGTTTCCGGAAAATTCCAGACCCAGTGGCCATACACTCATCATTTTTTTTTTCCCCTTGTTTAACGTTTAAAGGGAACCCGAGGTGAGAGGCATATGGAGACTGCCATATTTATTTCCTTGTAAACAATGCCAGTTGCCTGGCAGTCCTGCTGATCTTCTGGCCTTAAAGTGAACCTAATGGCAAAAAAAAAAAATGATTAACTCACCTGGGGCTTCACTCAGCCCCCTGCAGACGATCGGTGCCCTCGCAGCTCCGCTCCGATGGCCCAGGACCCGCCGGCGAGCACTTCCGGTTTGGCCGTCACCGGCCGACAGGCATGGGAACGCGATTGATTCTTCACGTTCCCAGCCTGTATATCGCCCCCTATGCTGCTATTGCGACCAGGAGGTCGCAATAGCAGCATAGGGGGCGATATACAGGCTGGGAACGCGAACAATCACTTGCGTTCCCATGCCTGTCGGCCAGGGACGGCGGAACCGGAAGTGCTCGCCGGAGGGTCCAGAAGCATCGGACCGGAGCTGCGAGGGCACCGATCGTCTGCAGGGGGCTGAGGGAAGCCCCAGGTGAGTTCATCTCATTTTTTTTTTTTTTTTTTTTGACGTTAGGTTATCTTTAAAGCGGACTCAAACCAAACTTTTTTTTTTAATGCAAAATATTTAGTTGCACCACTCTGACACATACAAAGATAAATAAACACTCCTTCAAGCCTATGAGCATTTCAGTGCCTGCTTTTCACCCTTCTCTTTTCATAACTAGGGTTATACAGGTGGCAGCCATTACTTAGTAGGAGGTTTTAGATCATGGGTGTGTTTGTCATCAGCTACCCTGCCTCACAGGGGCGTCCTCTATGTGAAATCTCACACAAGCTGAGATCACCTCCCCTGTGACATCATCAGTAGCAGCCTGGGTTTTGTTTGTGTTTTTTATCTCCTCCACCAGTCTGCCGGATTCTGTCCCGGCAATATGAAAGGAAGGGAGGGGCTCCGCCAATAAATGTAAAATATTTTATATTTGTCATCATGCAGCTGAAAAAAGGCTGCTATTTATTATTATAATTTAGAAAATAGATTTCATTTCTCAAATCTTATATTTTTTAATTTGGGTCCACTTTAAGTAGTGTTTGAGTCAAAACCCTGGAATGTCCTCTGTGCATATGTATATCGAGAAAACAAAAACCTTTTAGCCTAGTGTGTGGGGTTATAAATGGCAGTTGGAGCTGTTTGGTTGTTTTTGTTTTTTTCTTGTCTGCCAGTAGTAAAGATGATGACCTGCAGGCTCATTGTGGATCAAACATGAGCAAATGACATGGCGAATATCAATCAATTCTTGATCTATTTTTAACTTCTCACTTTACAATGTATTTACTTTTTTCCCCTTTTTCGCTATAGTTCCTCTTTAAAGAGAATCTGTACTCTAATATTCTTACACTAAAAAGCATACCATTCTATTCCTTATTTTCTCCTGTGCCCCTCTGTGCTGTTTCTGCCACTCCCTGCTGCAATCCTGGCTTGTAATTAACAGTTTTAGGCAGTGTTTACAAACAATCTAACCAGCTTCTAATAGGCTCAGCTAAACATAGTGTGTGAGTCATTCAGAGTATGCAGGGGGCCTGCAGAGGGTGTGTATCGCTTCTACCAATCACAAGCAGCCCTGCACATTCCACACAATCAAAGCCTTAGCCCGACAAACAGGACAGAGGAAAGATGCATTGATTTATTACAGAGACAGTGTAATTAGGAAGAGCTGCAGTAAGGGCCCGTTTCCACTGTAGCGTTACGAAATCGCCGGCTAATCACCGCAGGCAAATCGCATGCGGGTGCGATTCCGCATGCGTTTTTTGCCGCGATTTCGCATGCGATTTCGCATAGGTAAGGCTGTATGCGATTTTAACCATGTCACTGCCTGTGTGAATTAACATGGGTACATATGCGAAATCGCATGCGAAATCGCGGCAAAAAACGCATGGGGAAAACGCATGCGATTTCCCTATTAAATACATTGTGTGCGATTCGCCTGCATTCCACACGCAGGCGAATTCTGAGGCCCCTACCCTGCAGATTTTTTCTGCACAGAAAAACGTGCGGGGAAACGCACAAGTGGAAACAGTCCCATCCACTTCTACTGACTGTGCGGATCCGCATGCGTTGCCCGCATGCGGATTCGCGATAGTGGAAACGGGCCCTAAGCCCCAGCACATTAGAACAGGCATAGGAACTCATAGGATAGAAGAACTAAGGCTGAAAAAATTGTTACAGAGTCTCTTTAAGTATAAATAATGGTTTTGTGAAAGTTGTTTTTATGGCTGTGGTGATGCTCTGGAAACCCCCCCCCCCCCCCCTCCCTTCCTTTTTCTAATCTGTTCTGGCGCATTTCATTCACTTGTCATAACACAGAGCTGACGTTGTAAAGACAGGTAAATGCTAGCAGCATGTTCTGACAAATCTGGCTTAACAGAGCTGCCATTCATGTACAGTAACTTGTGTAAGAGGGGATTTTCCCAAACCACTGGAGTAAAGAGCACCTGTCTGCAGCTGAGACGTGTGCGGAAATCATCTGTGCTCTCACTCCCACCCTTCTCGCTCCTCTCTCTCTGTGGTTGTGAACTGTGAGCGGTGGAGATAAGATTGCGGGGGGGGGCTCTCACGCATTGTCCGCCTGTATGAACCACAAACACGTGGGCGTTCCAGCGCAGATACTTACAATCACAAGAGGGGTCTGCACAGTCTTGTACAGGAACGGTGTACTCCTTTATTGCTCCACCACACACATACCACAATATCTGACCGTTTTGTCTGCCTATGCCTTGACAAAGGGGACCTGTGTGGCACCGAAACGATCGTCGGCAGTGACGGTCAGATATCGTGACGTGTGTTGGAGCAATAAAGTATTATATCGTTCCTGAGCAAGCCTGTGTGCGGACCCCTCGTTTGATCGCAGGGATTATATTGCCCGTGGGTTCCTGCACCAGCAGCCACTACTCAGAGGGGTGCGGCCCTTTTGATTGGTTTATGTCCAGCGCAGATACAGACCCGCTCCTGCGTCTAGGATCTCTTGGCCGCTGTGCTGAAATCTCAACTCCCTCCTTATCTCCCATCCTGCATTCAGCACTATTCTCGGCTCCACTGGCTAATGAAATGTGGAAATGCAGCGTTAGGGGGGCCTGAGGTTCAATTCCCACTGGGGGTGATTATCAGCATGGGGATGATCCTCTCCAGTCCTCACGCCACAGTGGCCTCCCAAATATATTACAGTGCCGGCGGCATTAGAGTTCAAGCTCTTTGGGCAGATAGTGGATATTGGAAAGTCCATCTCAAGACTCCAAACTGACCACTGGAGGTAATACTGCACTGTCCCACCCCCTCCAGAGTAACCGCTTATACTGTGCATACTGGAGGTTGCAGAGACCAGCACACACTGTAGCTAGTACACTATCAGTACAGGCACAGAATAACAGCTTATACTGTACATATTGGGGGGATTAGCACACACTGCAGCTAATATACAGTCCTATCAGTACAGGCACAGAGTAACCGCTTATACTGTACATATTGGGGGATTAGCACACACTGCAGCTAATATACAGTCCTATCAGTACAGGCACAGAGTAACCGCTTATACTGTACATATTGGGGGATTAGCACACACTGCAGCTAATATACAGTCCTATCAGTACAGGCACAGAGTAACAGCTTATACTGTACATATTGGGGGATTAGCACACACTGCAGCTAATATACAGTCCTATCAGTACAGGCACAGAGTAACCGCTTATACTGTACATATTGGGGGATTAGCACACACTGCAGCTAATATACAGTCCTATCAGTACAGGCACAGAGTAACCGCTTATACTGTACATATTGGGGGATTAGCACACACTGCAGCTAATATACAGTCCTATCAGTACAGGCACAGAGTAACCGCTTATACTGTACATATTGGGGGATTAGCACACACTGCAGCTAATATACAGTCCTATTAGTACAGGCACAGAATAACAGCTTATACTGTACATATTGGGGGATTAGCACACACTGCAGCTAATATACAGTCCTATCAGTACAGGCACAGAGTAACCGCTTATACTGTACATATTGGGGGATTAGCACACACTGCAGCTAATATACAGTCCTATCAGTACAGGCACAGAGTAACCGCTTATACTGTACATATTGGGGGATTAGCACACACTGCAGCTAATATACAGTCCTATTAGTACAGGCACAGAATAACAGCTTATACTGTACATATTGGGGGATTAGCACACACTGCAGCTAATATACAGTCCTATCAGTACAGGCACAGAGTAACCGCTTATACTGTACATATTGGGGGATTAGCACACAATCAGAGTAACCATTTACACTCACAGTGACGTTTCAGTTTTCTTAAATTGGACTAAAACCACTTTATTAATCAGGGCCCTATTTTAAACTGAACCCGCGGTGAGAGTGATATGGAGGCTGCCGTATTTATTTCCTTACAGTACCAGTTGCCTGGCTGCCCTGTTGATATATTTGGCTGCAGTAGTGTCTGAATCACACCAGAAACAAGCATGCAGCTAATCTTGTCAGATCTGACAGTAATGTCAGAAACACCTGATCTGCTGCATGCTTGTTCTGGGTCTATGGATAAAAGTATTAAGCTGGGTTCACACGTTACAATTTTCCGTCAGATCAGCGGATCCATCAAGCCCCATCTACACGATACGATTTTTTGTGCGATTTGATTACGATTCTATTCACGATCCGATTAAATCTGAGATGTCCGATCGGGGATTCGATTCAATTCAATTTGCCATTGTTTTGCAATGGCAAATTGAATTGAATCGAATCCTGATCGACATGTCGGATTTAATCGGACCGTAAATAGGATCGTAATCGAATCGCACAAAGAATCGTATCGTGTAGATGGGGCTTTAGATAACTTCCGACCGATGGGATTGCGATCGATTTTTTGGGGGGGTACTTATCAACTCAAAATCGATCAGAAACAATTTGGATGTGTACACGCGATGCAATTTCTTATCAGATCACCGGTTGATCTTATGGAAAACTCAACAGATCAGGACAGCTCCATCCCTGGACGTGTTTAAATCCAGACTGAAAACCCACCTGTTCAGTTTGGCATTTGCAGAAATACAACTTTTGTTGTGTGAATACTGAATACTTCATCCTACTACCAATTACTGAATCTGAGAGAGCCTAAGCGCTTTGAGTCCTACGGGAGAAAAGCGCTATAGAAATGTTATTGTATTGTATAAAATTGTACCATGTGTATGAAGCTTTAGAGGCAGAGGATCCGCAGGACTGCCAGGCAACTGGTATTGCTTAAAGCGGAATATAACCCTGCATTTCAACTTTGCTCTAAAACATTATTTACAGCATATTAAATGCAAAAAGCATTTTTTTTTTTTTTTTTTTACTAGACCAGCATTGGAAGGGTTAAACACAGAGGTTTAAAGTTCCGTGGAGAGATAGGCAGAAGTTCAGGTTGTTACATTCTATTTAGTTAAATGTATCTATTGAGAAATGTTACACACTCTTTGGCTGTCCTCCAGCTCCTTCTCAGTCAGAGACAGTGAGTCACATTCAACACTTAGATACATTTATGTAAACAAAATGTATCTATGTCCGCTTCGGATGCGTCTGCAGAAATCTCCAGGAACTTTAAAGCCCTGTGTAACCCTTCCAATGCTGGTCTAGTAAAAAAAAAATGCTGGTTGCATATAATATACTGTAAATAATGTTTTAGAGCAAAGTTGAAATGCAGGGTTACATTCCGCTTTAAAGAGGATCTGTAACATCAAAAGATCCCCTGGGGGGTACTGACCTCGGGTGGGGCAAGCCTGCGGATCCTAATGAGGCTTCCCACGCTGTTCTCTGTCCCACGGGGGTCTCGCTGCAGCCCTCCGTACAAGATGACGTCATTATTTACCTTCCCGGCTCCTGCGCAGGCGCTCTGACGTCTGTCGGCTCCGAACTACACGGAAATACCCGATCGCCGTCGGGTCTGCTCTACTGCCCAGGCGCAAGTTTCCGGCGCCTGCGCAGTAAAGCGGACCCGACTGAGATTGGATATTTCCGTGTAGTTCAGAGCGGAAAGCAGCCACAGCGCCCCCGCTGGAGCCTGCAAAGGTAAATATTGATTTTACAGTCGGGTCTGTCGCTGGCTGTTTGGAGGGCTGCAGCGAGACCCCCGTGGGACGCAAGGACGGCGTGGGAAGCCTCATTAGGATCCGGAGGCTTCCCCCACCCGAGGTGAGTACCCCCCAGGGGAGGTTTTTGAGGTTACAGAGTCTCTTTAACAGTAAATAACTATGGCAACCTCCATATCCCTCTCACCTCTGGTTCACTTTAAGTGTGCATGATTCCGTAGACACCTCAGAGAATGCCTAACTTGTGAGCTTTTCTCGCAGGAACGACTTTTAGAAATGGCCCTTGCATCAGACCTCTCTGTGATTAGATAGCTCAGCTCCTGATTTCCGCATTAATCTACTGATTCTTGACACATAACCAGAAAGAGGCAAGAGTTTTTTTTTTTTTTATTCCCCACCGACACCCTCTGCAGCTTTCATCAGCATTATTACCATTTTTCCTTTAACAAGCCTGCTGATTGGGCTGGCGTCTGGCTTTAGAAATTGCCTGTGCGCAGGGAGCGATCGGGAGACGGGCGCAGCAATTAACCCCCGCTCGCCGCGCATGAGGCTCCGGCGTTCAGCTCCTAGCATGATTGGAATATGAATATGAAGGTCGGGCGCTGCAGATGTTTGCGAATCACAGCAGACAGCAATTAGTGACATAAGAGGCAGCTGCTTATCTCTCTAGATAAAGCCTCTTAATAGAGAATTACACTCTCTCCGCCATTACACAGATGGATCTGCCAGGAATGGAAAGAGGGGGCGGGGCCTGACTTTATTTCACTACTTTTTTTTCTTTAACACGAAACCAGTCGTTCCCGCGATCCTTTCACCTTGCTCTATTCACAAGTATATTCTGCTTCTGATTAAGCAAGCCTTCATTTACTTGGTACACCTAGTTGGACATAGGACTATGGTAGGATTAGATTGTGAGCCCCACTGAGGACAGTCAGTGACATGACTATGTACTCTGTAATGTGCTGCAGAAGACTTCAGTGCTATATAAATACATAATAATAATAATATGGTAGGACATTAGACAATGACTATAGTAGGGATTATATTGTAAGCTCCTCTGAGGACAGTCAGTGACATGACTATGTACTCTGTAAAGCGCTGCAGAAGATGTCAGTGTTATATAAATACATAGTCATAGTCTAATGTCCTACCATATTATTATTATTATTATGGTAGGATTAGATTGTGAGCTCCTCTGAGGGCAGTCAGTGACATTTTGGTTGTACCAATGGTCTAGCACCATACAAAATAAATGGAATACAGTTGAGGACATCAAACTTGGAGAGGGACGTAGGAGTACTCATCGCCGCTGCAGCTAAAGCTAATAAAAGTTTGGGATGCATTACAAGGAAAATAAAAACTGGAGATGCTAGCATAATATTGCCCCTGTTTAACTCTCTAGTAAGGCCACATCTGGAATATGGAATTCAGTTCTGGGCACCACATTACAGGAAAGATATTGCAGTTTTAGAGCAGGTGCAGAGACGAGCAACAAAATTGATGCGTGGGATGGAAGGTCTCACTTATCGAGAAAGGTTAGATAAACTGGGTTTATTTAGTCTAGAGAAAAGACGCCTTAGAGGGGATCTAATTAACATGTATAAATACATCAGAGGGCAATATAATACCTTGGCGGATGAGCTTTTTGTCCCTAGGCCTTCTCAAAGGACTAGAGGACATGATCTGCGCATGGAGGAAAAACGTTTTAGCCATTTATTTAGGAAAGGGTTCTTTACAGTTAAGCAGCCCATACACTCAGCCGATTTTCTGGCCGACCGATCGATCGCGATCGATCGATCGCAAATCGGTTGGCCAATCGACCGATCGACGGCCGATTTCGATCGATTTCGATGGATTTCCATCGAACTAGCAGGGTGGAAAATTTAGGTCGATCTGATGAGATTGCTTATCAGTTTGCATTGGCCTTAATGGAAATCTGATGGCAAAAAAATGCCATCAGATCGAATTTCAACAGATTTCAAACTGAAATCTATTGGAATTCTATCCTGGTAAAAAATGTTCTAAAAACGCATCAGATAGATCATCAGATGCATTTCTTATCTGTCTGCTGCCAATCTGACGAGTGTATGGGCACCTTTAGAGTGATTAAGATGTGGAATGCATTGCCACAGGAAGTAGTTATGGCAAACTCTATACCTGCATTTAAAGGGGGCTTAGATGCTTTCCTTGCGTTGAAAGACATCCATGGCTACAATTACTAGGTAATGCCTAATGATGTTGATCCAGGGATTTTATCTGATTGCCATCTGGAGTTGGGAAGGAATTTTTTCCCTTTTGGGGCTAATTGGACCATGCCTTGTGGGGGTTTTTCACCTTCCTCTGGATCAACAGGGGTATGTGAGGGAGCAGGCTGGTGTTGTACTTTATACTGGTTGAACTTGATGGACGTATGTCTTTTTCAACCCAAATAACTATGACTATGTACTCTGCAAAGTGCTGCAGAAGATGTCAGTGCTATATAAATACATAATAATAATAATAATATGGTAAGACAGACTATTGCTATGGTAGTGATTTCTTTATTAACTATAGAATATACGATTTGATGGTGATTTCTTTAGTCCCTTGGCACAGAGCCTAGTAACACGCACACGCAGTATTAGTAGTACAAATCCTACATTGATGTAAATAGGTCACTTACAAGGCGATAGAGCTGTATAGCGGAACCTTCCATACACTAATTGTATATAAGATTCATTTCCGCAGCTGTTATATATGTGAATCTGCCGCGCGTTTCCCAGCTGCGTACGAATGAACTGTTCTAGAAACGTCTGGTGGGTTTTACGAGGAGGAAATATAGGGAAGACCGTAAAAGAGCAGATCTGTCAGGAGCTGCCGGGGGAATAATTGCTGCGGCACACAACAGGTTAATTCCTTGTGATTTAATCCTCATCCTCCTTAATTAGACAGACATAATTACTTTTTTCTTTTTCAGAAGTGCCAGTAAATTTGTAAATAGCGCTGGGACTGGAGGAACCTGGAAGCCTCGAGTGGCGTATTGCGTGCGAAAGCATCGCGCGTCCTGCTGAGACTCTTTATCTCTTGTAATTGGTTATAGGGGACAGAATATGATATCTCTCCCCCCCACGCAAACATGAAAGTAGGTGGCGGAATCGAAAATTGCCGTTAGTGGCGTGAAGTTGGGTTGGTCGGAAGCCGCATCACGTTTGTGCGAGTGTAAAAGTACCCATAGATACTATACTGTATGGGACACCCAATATCGGCCATTTTAGCAAGGCTGTGGAGTCGGAGTTGAGGAGGCGGGGCAGCTTTGGGTACCTGGAGTCTGAGTCGGTGGTTTCATAAACTGAGTAGGCGGAGTTGGATGATTTGGGAGACTCCACAGCCTTGCATTTTAGCTCGCTATCTGGTGCTTTGAATTCGATCGTTAGTGCAAAATATCTGCATTGGTTGAAAACTGTTTCCGGCTGAGCATCGTGGTAGTAACCACTAACTGAAGTGAAGAACCGTACCAAGTAATGCTTTAATTCCCATCTCTGCAAATTCCCAGTCTTTCATCCTTCTCTTATACTCCAAGGATCTTGTGGTGAAAGCTTTAATCACATCATATCAGTCATCAGTGGGCAGGTCTGATTATTGCTTCCTGTGGATCGCTTCCTGTTCCTGAGAAAGCTAGAGAGGAAGTCAGGGGAAGGAAACCACAAAGTAATTATCAAACCTGTTGTAACATGTCTTGTGGGTAAAGCTGTTAAACAGGGATGCAGAGATATCGGAGCTGCTGTACATTGTACACGGTACAGACAGGAACAGGAAGAGGAGCAGATAGAAGTCCTGATCTACAAGTGCTGTGAGTAGAGCTGCCACACAGGGATGCAGAGACTTTGGAGCTGCTGTACATTGTACACAGTACAGACAGGAACAGGAAGAGGAGCAGATAGAAGTCCTGATCTACAAGTCATGTGAGTAAAGCTGTTACACAGGGATGCAGAGATATCAGAGCTGGTGTACACAGTATAGACAGGAACAGGAAGAAGAGCAACAATCAGTGCTGATCTACAAGTTATGAGAGTAAAGCTGTTACACAGGGATGCAGAGGTATCAGAGCTGCTGTACATTGTATACAGTATAGACAGGAACAGGAAGAAGAGCAGAGATCAGACCTGATCTACAAGTCACATAAATAGAGCTGTCACACAGAGATGTAGAGATATCAGAGCTTGTGTACACTGTTCACAGCATACAATAACAGGAAGGACCGCACAGAGCAGTGATCAGACCTGATGCACAAACCACGTGAATAAAGCTGCCACACAGGGATGCAGAGAGATTAGAGCTGTAGTACTGTGTGCAGAACATACAGCCTGCTGGGAAGGGGAAGGGTTTGTAAACAGTAGGTGGCTGATGGTTTCCTATATCTCTCCAAGGTTGCAAAATCAACACTGCATTATAATTGTATTAGACATCAGAAGGTTGAGACATCTGATCTACATACCTGTTCTGGTTTAGATGAGAGGGCAGAATAAGAAGTTCAAAAAATATGCTAATAAATACAAGTAGATGCCGCCACATTTGATTGGTTTATTCCCAAACTGCAAACATTTGCATCAGCTTGGAATTTTTGCCATCTCATTGACCATCTCTAGAGGCAGACGATCAGCAGGATGCGGCTTGGCATGTAGCAGTTTCTGATGGGTCTGCTGAAGCTGTAGGATAAGTTTGATGGGTGAGGCACTTGTTCAGTTAAAAACTCCCCTCACACGAATTTATAAGAAAAGGGTGAATTCATACACACTGCTGGTGAAATAAGGCTGGTGATGTTCCCCTACTGGAGTCAGAATGGCAATTGATTGTACCCCTGTAGCTACTGCACAGCTGAAGTGAGGGAACTTGCTTTCGGTTAGATACAGACCTAAGTGGAGGTAAGGCCCGGGATCCCATAGGACAGGCCTGGGCAAAGTTTACTCAGCTCTGGAATCTGTGTAAACAAAAAAACACAGCCCGGGGGTACTTACCTTGGAAGGGAGGAAGCCTCTGGATCCTAATGAGGTTTCCCCCGTCCTCTTCACCCTCCAGGATCCAGTAGCGGCATTCTGATGGGCTCTGGCATAAATGGCCGAGCCCGATCGGGTCTGCTCTACTGCGCAGGCGCAAGGAAGGTAAATATGTCATCCACTAACTACTGCACCACTTGTCGGCTGATTTTTGGGGAGCTGGGGGGATACTGCCAGTGCTGGATTCCAGGGGGCAGGGTGGGGGTGGTTTGGGGAGACTAGAAATTCCAAACTGCTTTATTTGTTTGAAATAGACATAGGCCTCAATTCACTAAGATCATGCTGGAGATAATAAGGCAAGAGAAAACTTGCCTCCACACAGTGAGAGAGTTATCTTACCTCTTCATTCCTGAAGTTACCTCTCCTGTAGTTAATTTACCTCCTCTGTAGTTAATTTACCTCCTCTGTAGTTAATTTACCTCCTCTGTAGTTAATTTACCTCCTCTGTAGTTAATTTACCTCCTCTGTAGTTAATTTACCTCCTCTGTAGTTATTTTCACACGCAGTTAATTAACAGCCTGTCTTTAACTCTGGAGTTATTTTAAGGATTGGAGAGTTAATTTAAAGACAGAAGAGTTAACTTTAGGCTTGCCTGAGGTAAAATGTTTCCTGAATACTACATGCCTTATCACCATGGTAACAACTCTAGAAGAGTTATTAAAGACAGGAGATAAGTTTAGTGAATTGAGGCCCTAGTCTTTATTCTGTGTCCTGTATATGTATCTTTTTGAGTTGGCATTGCTTGTCTTTCTGGTCGTCCCTCCTGAGTTTCCTCTTGTTCATAACGGAACAAAATTGAAAATTGAAATGTCAGGTTGACTGTTTAGGCAATTGCAAAGTCGTTTTGTTGAAGCTGAAGTCGAGGCAGTTTTTTATCCATTTTTAACTTCTTTTCAGTCCAGAGAGGAGGTTTTATTACTGTCTGTGTCACTAAGCTCCACCCCTTGCTGTGACCACCAGCATGGTGACATCCATTGAGACAAATTGCTACTGTAACTAGAGCAGGTTGTGGCATAATCATTTCTGCGGTCCCATGATGAATTCTGCAGCCAAACATCTCCATCTTCCTCGCTGCTCCTCCTTAGAAGTGGTGAATGAGATGCAAACTGGGTGCAGCAGGGAATTGGAGCATTTAAAATGTACTATGTGGTTGGTGCAATTCTAAGCTGCATTACATTTGCATGCATCCAGTTTTCACCAGTCATGCCCCCACCCTGCGCGCGCGCACAAGCTAAGCCTGAACGATATTAGGAAAAATTGAAATCTGAAATCGCACTTTCGATTTACGATTTCCTTCAAATCAAGCATTGTTCCCCCTCTGTGCCTCTGTCACCCTTCTTTGTGCCCCCTCTGGGTCTCTCTGTGCGCCCCCTCTGGGTCTCTCTGTGCGCCCCCTCTGGGTCTCTCTGTGCGCCCCCTCTGGGTCTCTCTGTGCGCCCCCTCTGGGTCTCTCTCTGCGCCCCCTCTGGGTCTCTCTCTGCGCCCCCTCTGGGTCTCTCTCTGCGCCCCCTCTGGGTCTCTCTCTGCGCCCCCTCTGGGTCTCTCTCTCTGTGCCCCCTCTGGGTCTCTCTCTGCGCCCCCTCTGGGTCTCTCTCTGCGCCCCCTCTGGGTCTCTCTCTGCGCCCCCTCTGGGTCTCTCTCTGCGCCCCCTCTGGGTCTCTCTCTGCGCCCCCTCTGGGTCTCTCTCTGCGCCCCCTCTGGGTCTCTCTCTCTGTGCCCCCTCTGGGTCTCTCTCTGTGCCCCCTCTGGGTCTCTCTCTGCGCCCCCTCTGGGTCTCTCTGTGCGCCCCCTCTGGGTCTCTCTGTGCGCCCCCTCTGGGTCTCTCTGTGCGCCCCCTCTGGGTCTCTCTCTCTGTGCCCCCTCTGGGTCTCTCTCTGTGCCCCCTCTGGGTCTCTCTGTGCCCCCTCTGGGTCTCTGCGCCCCCTCTGGGTCTCTCTCTGCGCCCCTCTGGGTCTCTCTCTGCGCCCCCTCTGGGTCTCTCTCTGCGCCCCCTCTGGGTCTCTCTCTGCGCCCCCTCTGGGTCTCTCTCTGCGCCCCCTCTGGGTCTCTCTCTCTGTGCCCCCTCTGGGTCTCTCTCTGAGCCCCCTCTGGGTCTCTCTCTGCGCCCCCTCTGGGTCTCTCTCTGCGCCCCCTCTGGGTCTCTCTCTGCGCCCCCTCTGGGTCTCTCTCTCTGCGCCCCCTCTGGGTCTCTCTCTCTGCGCCCCCTCTGGGTCTCTCTCTCTGTGCCCCCTCTGGGTCTCTCTCTGTGCCCCCTCTGGGTCTCTCTCTGTGCGCCCCCTCTGGGTCTCTCTCTGTGCCCCCTCTGGGTCTCTGCGCCCCTCTGGGTCTCTCTCTGCGCCCCTCTGGGTCTCTCTCTGCGCCCCCTCTGGGTCTCTCTCTGCGCCCCCTCTGGGTCTCTCTCTGCGCCCCCTCTGGGTCTCTCTCTGCGCCCCCTCTGGGTCTCTCTCTGCGCCCCCTCTGGGTCTCTCTCTGCGCCCCCTCTGGGTCTCTCTCTGCGCCCCCTCTGGGTCTCTCTCTGCGCCCCCTCTGGGTCTCTCTCTGCGCCCCCTCTGGGTCTCTCTCTGCGCCCCCCCTTGGGTCTCTCTCTGAGCCCCCCCCCCCCTGGGTCTCTCTGCGCCCCCCCCGGGTCTCTCTCTGCGCCCCCTCTGAGTCTCTCTCTGCCCCCCCCCCCGGGTCTCTCTCTGCCCCCCCCCCCCCCCGAGTCTCTCTCTGCGCCCCCCCCTGGGTCTCTCTCTGCGCCCCCCCCCCCCCGAGTCTCTCTCTGCGCCCCCTCTGGGTCTCTCTCTGCCCCCCCTCCCCTGGGTCTCTCTCTGCCCCCCCCCCCGGGTCTCTCTCTGCGCCCCCCCCCCCCCGGGTCTCTCTCTGCGCCCCCTCTGGGTCTCTCTCTGCCCCCCCCCCCCCCCCCCCCTGGGTCTCTCTCTTGCCCTCCTTTTTTTTTTTTTTTTTTTTTCCCTCTCTGTGCTTGCTCGGTTTCTCTCTCTGTGCCTCCAAGCTGCAACAGTGGTGGACATACCTTTCCAGCATGCGTCCAGCAATGCCCGTCTATCCACTTCGCCTCCTGCAGGCTTTAATGCACGGCATACTTCCTGTATGTCATGTGACATACAGGAACCAGGAAGTATGCTGTGCACGAGAGATGATGGAAAGCGTTGGACTAGTGCGGAAGGTATGTCCAACACTGCCGATGCTGCGGGCCGCAAGCTTGAGGTCTTGGGGGGAGTTCGAATCCGCTTCTTCAAACTTCCCCCATGCGGAAATGACGTCATGGAAATCACCGGTTTTATTATTCTGAAATCGTGATCTTGGAGATTGCGATTTCGGTTTATATGTGATTTATCGTTCAGGGCTAACGCATGCACTCTCCCCTGTCATTACTGAGGCAATTGTAACATGCATGCTCAGCACTGCGCCCACGGCATGTATATTATAACTGCCTTTTACTTAATTAGATTGTCAAGCTCTAGTTGTTGCTTGCTGCTTTTCTCTGCAGATTCCTCCTACTTCACCTCTGCTACTCTTCTCTGCAAACCCCTCCTACTTCTCTGCTACTCCTCTCTGCAAGTCTTTACAATTACTCCTCCTACTTTACCTCTGCTACTCTTCTCTGCAAATTCTCCTCGCAAACCCCTCCTACTTCGCTGCTACTCCTCTCTGCAAGTCTTTACAATTACTCCTCCTACTTTACCTCTGCTACTCTTCTCTGCAAATTCTCCTCGCAAACTCCTCCTCCTTCTTCTCTGCTTCTCCTCTCTGTATAGGTTAATAACTCCTCCTACTTCTCCTCAGCTACACTTCTCTGCAAATTTCCTTATAGACTCCTCCTCCTTCTCTCTGCAAATCTCCTCACAGACCCCTCCAACTACTCATCTCTGCAAATATCTTTAGTGACTTTGCTACTCTTCTCTGCAAATCTCTTCAGACTCCTCCTACTTCTCCTCTGTGCAGAGCTCTACAATGACTCCTCCCACTTCTCCCCTCTGCAGATCTCAACAATGACTCCTCCCACTTCTCCCCTCTGCAGATCTCTACAATAACTCCTCCTACTTCTCCTCTGCTACTCTTCTCCACAAATCTCCTCTTGGCTTCCAATGTTAGATTTCTCCTGTTTGGAAGCAGAAAGTGATTAGAAAATCATTTAGTACTTACATGTAAGTGGGCTTAAATGTTTTAAAGTGTGGCTCTGACCTATAATGGTAAACCGTTGCATTACTGACTTAGCAACTGCCACATTTAACACCCATGTGAAATCTGTTTATAGTGGAAACAAGCCCTAGCATCACACATTACAGCTAATAAAAAAATCGGACCTGAACTCAGAACTTCCTCTCTGATGTAAAAGATGAGCAACAGCATAATAACCTTTAAAGGAAAACATTTTTTACAGATGATCTTAATCTGAAGTGTGTCTACTTCCTGATTTCATGGAAGCAGACATAGGGTTAACATCCTGTGTTTACAAATTAGCTGCTCTACTGAGGCAACCAACTGACACAGCTGAGAGATCAAATTACACTTGTGATTAGTCACAGATGGGGGGAATTAGGCAGGCTAAGCTCTCTAAATACATACAGGGTGCATTTCTCGGTTTTTCCTTCTGTCCTGTGCAAAAGTTCAGGTCCACTTTAATCACGGAGCTTGTTTGTACATAGTGGTTACATAGTTAATTATTTTGGTTGAAAAGACATACGTCCATCGAGTTCAACCAGAGAACAAAGTACAACACCAGCCTGCTCCCTCACATATCCCTGTTGATCCAGAGAAAGGCGAAAAAACCCTTACAAGGCATGGTCCAATTAGACCCTAAAGGGAAAAATTCCTTCCCGACTCCAGATGGCAATCAGATAAAATCCCTGGATCAAAATCACTGGGAATTACCTAGTAATTGTAGCCATGGATGTCTTTCTTTGCAAGGAAAGCATCTAAGCCCCCTTTAAATGCAGGTATAGAGTTTGCCATAACTTCCTGTGGCAATGCATACCACATCTTAATCACTCTTACTGTAAAGAACCCTTTCCTAAATAAATGGCTAAAACGTTTTTCCTCCATGCGCAGATCATGTCCTCTAGTCCTCTGAGAAGGCCTAGGGACAAAAAGCTCATTCACCAAGCTTTTATATTGCCCTCTGATGTATTTGTACATGTTAATTAGATCCCCTCTAAGGCGTCTTTTCTCTAGACTAAATAAACACAGTTTATCTAACCTTTCTTGGTAAGCGAGACCTTCCATCCCACGTATCAATTTTGTTGCTCGTCTCTGCACCTGCTCTAAAACTGCAATATCTTTTTTGTAATGTGGTGCCCAGAACTGAATTCCATATTCCAGATGTGGCCTTACTAGAGAGTTAAACAGGGGCAAAATTATGCTAGCATCTCGAGTTTTTATTTCCCTTTTAATGCATCCCAAAATTTTGTTAGCTTTAGCTGCAGCGGCTTGGCATTGAGTACGATTATTTAACTTGTTGTCGATGAGTACTCCTAAGTCCTTCTCCAAGTTTGATGTCCCCAACTGTATCCCATTTATTTTGTATGGTGGTAGACCATTGGTACGACCAAAATGCATGACTTTACATTTTTCAACATTGAATTTCATCTGCCATGTATTTGCCCATATAGCCATCCTATCCAGATCCTGTTGCAATATGACACTATCTTCCTGAGAGTTGATGATCCTGCCCAATTGGTTGTGGTTGACATGTGGGGCTTATAAAATGGGGCAACAATCAGTAGTGCAGTTAACTTGCATTATTGGCGAGGACTTCATTGTAAGCACATCTCAAGTACACCAAAACAACAAAAAAATTGCCTTGATTTCCTCTTCCAACAGCTGTTTTTTTCTGTTTTTATTTAAATGTTTGCACTTCATCAGCCAGCATCTTCTATATACTGAGTGTTTTGTCTTCTCTCTCTCTTTCCAGGTGCATGAAAGGTTTCAGAAGCATTCTGGACAGCAATACGACTCTGGAACGCATCCTGACATCACCAGTGACACCTTAAAACCAAAGCACCAGCAGAAAAGTAACCAGCATCACCTTGACTGGTTACCTAGCTCAGATCCTGGAGCCTCGGCACAGAGCAGCTTCCCCAATGCTGAAACGGGCAAGGAAGCACCTAATGTCACCAAGAGTCCCAAACCGGAAATGGCTTCTCCGTTTCTCAAGTCTCAGTCAAAGAGATCCAACGGGGGTAGTCCTTGGAGCCAGATTTCGAATGCTAAGGATGGTTCAACTTCTCCTGCCGTTTTAACACCGAACAACAACAGCGTTTCAGCAGCATCTAATAATTCTGAATCAAGCAGCGGTCCCTTAACCATAGAGGACCAAAAAGGTGGTGTACCGGAGTCAAAGGAGCTGCCTTCAATCAACGCAAAGAGGAAATATGGCAGGAAAGAGATTCCTCAACCTGTGCAGGTGGCAGAACATGAGAGAGGGAAAAATAACTCAAAGTCAGCGGACCATAAAAGTCACGAATCTGTGGATGGCAAGAAAGAAACCGTGAATTCGGCAGCTACGCAACAGCAGCAACAGAGCGTTGCTTCTGTGAACAGTGGTGAAAGTGAATCAAGCCATGTTAGGCTTAGCCTTCCTAATAAATCCACACCAGTGGAACCACCCGGCAATAGGAGGAGGAAGAAGCAGCCTTTGAAATCAGTCCCGGAGAAGAAAGTCCCAGATGAGGACCAGCTTCCCAGGAGATCGACGGTCAGTGAAGCAAGTAGCCAAACCGTTTCCCAGCAGCCAGCACCTAAGAGGGACAACAGAGTGATGAAACAGGGTAAACTTATGAGTAGCGAGTTGCCCTCGAAGCTGCCAGAGATGAATGTTAGCATAGGAAAATCGTACATGACCGGTGTGACCCGTATGCAGAAGTCTACTGTACCCCCTGTCTCAAAAGCCATTAATGAGAACTCCAGATCAAAAGTGTCTGATTTTCAGCATCCTAAGCTCGCTGCCAAGAAAAGATGGGGTTGCGGGAAGACCAAAATCAACGCTGCCCATGAAAATACCGTTTCGCATTCTGATAAAATTGTGGTGGATCCTCCCTCCGCCTACCCAATCACTCCTTCCAGCCCACTTTACACGAATACAGATAGCCTTACAGTGATTACACCAGTGAAGAAAAAAAGGGGTAGACCAAAGAAACAGCCTTTGCTTACGGTCGAGACAATCCACGAAGGAACGTCGACGAGTCCAGTAAGCCCCATTAATAGAGAGTTCCCTGGAATCAAGAAGAGAAAGGGGAGGCACAGTCTCTCTGAGCCGGTCCAAATCCTGCCTGCTACGGAGAAGACCATCAGCGAGTTAGACTTTCAGAAGAAGGTCGGAAAGCTCGGAATGTTAGATAAGAAAACCATACGGACCATCAACAGGATGAAAACGCTGAAAAGGAAAAATATTCTAAACCAAATTCTGTCTTGCTCCAACAGCATTGCCTTGAAATCTAAATCTCAGATGCAGTCAAACGCAATAGCAGCCGTAACCACAACTCTCGACGCTAGATTAGGCAAGCAGATAAATGTTAGCAAGAGGGGAACCATCTACATAGGTAAGAAAAGGGGGCGGAAGCCCAGATCTGAACAGGTTCCCCAGCAGAGTGAACCGAGAACAGCCATGAAGCCAACCAGGCCTGTTTCTAGCCAGCCCGAAAACCCAGCAGTGCCTTCCAACTTGCAGTCATTTGTGGCATCTTCACCAGCAGCTATTCACAGTTTTACAACCCAGCTAGTAGGTTCTAATGGCAACCTTAGTCCTGCCAGCACTGATACGATATTTTCAGATTTAAAAACTATGCCAAATCTTCAACCAATCAGTGCTCTTCCGACAAAAACCCCGAAGGGAATACACGGCAGTTCGTGGAAGTTGTCTCCACCAAGGTTAATGGCCCACTCTCCTTCCCACCTCTGTGAGATTGGCTCCTTAAAGGAGGTCACGCTGTCACCTGTAAGCGAGTCACACAGTGAAGAGACCATCCCAAGTGACAGCGGCATTGGTACAGATAACAACAGCACTTCTGACCAAGCCGAGAAAGGCTCAGAATCCCGTAGAAGGTACTCCTTTGATTTTTGTAGCCTGGACAACCCGGAAGTTAACCCGTCAGAAACCAGCACAAAGAGCAAGCACGGCCACAGGCAGAAGCATCTCATTGTAGACAGTTTTCTTGTCCATGATGGCGTAAAAAAGCCAAAGCACAAGAGAAAGAGGAAGGGTCTGCCAAATAGGGACAATCTCCAGTTTCTTGCAGACCTGGAAGACCTAGTAAACAAGTTCCAAGTCTTTAGAATTTCCCACCGAAACTATACCTTCTACCACGAGAATCCTTATCCCAGTATCTTCAGGATTAATTTTGATCACTATTACCCTGTGCCATATATTCAGTATGACCCCTTGCTCTATCTTCGCCGGACCTCTGAAATGAAATCAAAGAAAAAGCGTGGTAGACCTGCCAAAACCAATGACACCATGACAAAGGTGCCTTTTTTGCAAGGGTTTGGATACCCTATTCCCAGTGGAAGTTACTATGCACCATATGGAATGCCTTACACGTCAATGCCTATGATGAACCTTGGTTATTACGGTCAGTATCCAGCTCCTCTGTATGTGTCCCATACACTAGGGGCAACATCTCCGTTTATGAGGCCCTCTGTTCCTCCTCCACAGTTTCATACGTCTTCTCACATGAAGATGTCTACAGTCGCCAAGCATAAGATGAAGCATGGAGTACACCTCCAGTCCTCCGTTGGTATGGGCTTGGGCGACATGGCTCCTTCAAAAACTGGAACAGTTGGACTTTCAAGTAGTCGTCTCCACAAAAGGAAACACAAGCATAAGCACAAGCATAAGGATGACTGCATCCTTGGGGGACATAGTGATTTTGGTGGTCTCTTTTCGGGCAAGTCCACTAGCTTTTCAGGTCACACCACAAATGACAAGCTCAGTCCTTCTGCTAAGGATCTTTCTTCCATCAGCGAGAAAAGCAAACACAAAGAGCGACAGAAGCACCAGCATTCTGAGACCGGGCAAAGGGGTCCAAAGTCTAGCTTTGAGGTGGACACACTATCGTCATTGTCCCTTTCAGATCCCCAGCACTGGACTCAGTCCAAAGACAAAAATGACTTGAGCAGTGAATCTGCCGACAGCTGTTTAAAAAGGTATTCTGGAAATGACTGTAGTGGCCGAGTGGACTCTTCCGACCTCTTTGGGGAAATAAGTTCATCTAACGATAAAAGAGAGAGTGATCTCAGTGGGAATAAAAGGAGGACCTTTGAAGGCTTTGGATCCTACCGAGAAAAGGACCTTCAGTCATTTAGACTGAACAGAAGGGACAGGAATGTCTTTGAGTCTTCTGGATCAGGTAAGATTTGTTTTATATTGCCTGTGTTCGAAAATGTGTTGTGTTATAACTGTGAAAGTTTGACAGTTTTTCTTTAGCTGTTTCTCAATATTAGTTATGCTTATGGTCTGTTAAAATGGATCCACTTTTAATCTTCAAAGGCGTTCAGCAGTCTTTAGACTTTCTTTAGTTACACAAAATATAATGTAATCACAACTCGCGCTAATTCTGTATTCTATAGAATAAATTTTAGTAAAATATAATGTATAAAATTCCAAAAATCCACACTACACACTCATACACACCACAACCACTCAATATTGTTATAGGGCCTTTTAACCTGCCTGGCGTTCTATTAAGATTGCCAGGGAGGCTGCGGGAGGGTTTTTTTTTAATAAAAAAAAACTATTTCATGCAGCCAACTGAAAGTTGGCTGCATGAAAGCCCACTAGAGGGTGCTCAGGAGGCGTTCTTCTGATCGCCTCCTGCGGCCAGAAGTAACATGGAAGGCCGCAATGAGCGGCCTTCCGTGTTTCGCTTACCTCGTCGCCATGGCGACGAGCGGAGTGACGTCATTGACGTCAGCCAACGTCCTGACATCAGCCGCCTCCGATCCAGCCCTTAGCGCTGGCCGGAACTTTTTGTTCCGGCTACACTGGGCTCAGGCGGCTGGGGGGACCCTCTTTCGCCGCTGCATGCGGCGGATCGCCGCACTGCAGCGGCGATCAGGCAGCACACGCGGCTGGCAAAGTGCCGGCTGCGTGTGCTGCTTTTTATTTGAGCCAAATCGGCCCAGCAGGGCCTGAGCGGCAGGCTCCGGTGGTACTGGACGAGCTGAGCTCGTCCAGACCGCCCAGCAGGTTAAATCAGCAATGCTCTAATTGCCAACTAACTATAATAAGTTCGATAGGAATCACTTATCGATGCACAGAAGGGATCCAATTTGTGCTTAAACTTGTGAATAGATAGTTCTTATGTTTATAGATAACACATTTATTATGCAGAAGCGCTCATATCTGTGCACGAAGGGGATCCAATTTAAAACTGCTGCTGCACGCTGTAGGCCATGTTTTGAGACAATATTAAAAAATAACTTTTAATTCATAATAGTATAAAATGATCTTTAGGTATATAACTTTTTGTTTTTTTTTTCTTTTATTTTATTTACAAGTACCTGGTTGGGCAGCAAAAATTGCGTATCCCCCCATGGAGACCCTATATACAGCTAGGTCACCTGGGATTTCTGCCCCTTACCAGATAAAGATGCTGATAAGATTCTACATAAATAAAAGAAACCCTCCACCTAAACCAACATGTTTCGGCTCATAAAGCTAGAGCCGTCGTCAGGGCATGAGTAAATAAAGTGCTAGGGTGCAAAGTGCATTATAGAAGAATCACATAGCCAGTCTATATGGGGGGGATACGCAATTTTTGCTGCCCAACCAGGTACTTGTAAATAAAATAAAAGGAAAAATAAACAAAAAGTTATATACCTAAAGATCATTTTATACTATTATGAATTAAAAGTTATTTTTTAATATTGTCTCAAAACAGGGTCATAATTGTGTTTATAGTAAAAATCAGACATGTGTAGTGCACGCTGTAGGTCAGCCAGATCCTTGCCCTTACCAAAACCCTTCTGAAGAGGACCGACGTTAATCGGTCGAAACGCATTAAGGTTAATTTGATTTACTATTACGATCAGTTAAGGGCAAGGATCTGGCTGACCTACAGCGCGCAGCAGCCGTTCTGAATAACAAAGATCCAATACCCTGCAGTGGTGACGTCACCCAACTAGCGCACACCAGTACCAGCTGGACGGAAGTAGTACAGCGAGGGGACTCTGTGGACAACCAAATCAGCCCCGCCTGAACACCGCAGACAGTGGAAGGCTGCGCGGAGATCGTAGAGGATAAGCACTCGCATCAGAGCGGTTTTCAGAAAACAATCCGTGGTGAGTGCAGCTGGCTATGAGAGACTGACCTATAAGAATTAAACATACAAGGAATTGTTGTACTGGATACTAAGTGATTACTAACAGAGCTCCTATATAAGAGACCTGAACCCTGTCACTTTGAGACAACATAAGTAGGATCTGTTTGTAATTTTCCTCAATGAAAACGGGACAGTTTAAATTGGATCCCCTTCGTGCACAGATATGAGCGCTTCTGCATAATAAATGTGTTATCTATAAACATAAGAACTATCTATTCACAAGTTTAAGCACAAATTGGATCCCTTCTGTGCATTGATAAGTGATTCCTATCAAACTTATTATAGTTAGTTGGCAATTAGAGCGCTGCTGATTTAAAGGGCCCTATAACAATATTGAGTGGTTTTGGTGTGTATGAGTGTGGATTGTGGATTTTTGGAATTTTATACATTATATTTTAATAAAATGTATTCTATAGAATACAGAATTAGCGCGAGTTGTGATTACATTATATTTTGTGGTATTACATTGAGAGAGGGTTGAAGGTATCCCTCTGCAACACGCAGCTTGTGTAGGGTTACTGACCAGCGCCACATAAATTGTATTTCTTTAGTTACAGTTGGAAGAAAGTGGCTTTATCTTGACCTATGGAAAGGATTAAGAAATACTGTTTCCCAATAGGGTAAATTTCAGTAAACAGCAGCTTCATATTTTTGTATTACCATCTTCTTGCTGCTCACAACGGACTTTGATAGGTTCTTTTGCAAGGAGGCACTTGTGAGGTCATTATGCTTAAAGCGGAACCGAGATGGAAAACTATAACAAGTAACTTGTCTATATATCTTATCTAATGTTTAGATAGTTTACACAGCATATCTAGCTGCAAACGGCTTCAAAAGTTTATGATTATTTATTCTTGTGATACGAGGGCAGCCATGTTCTGTTCCTCCCTCCCCCCCACTGCCTCTGAAATCAATGGCTAGTAACCACCTCCTCCTTCGGCCCAGACTGAGCTCCCATAAGCCCTTGCTACAGTGCCAAGGCACAAAAGGAACTGTGGGCGTGGCTTGTTTAGTTTATAGGGAATTAGAGTATTAAAACAAAAACAAAAAAAGTATTTGGCTTGAGGAATTCCCTACAAACTATATGAAATGAACACAATTATGCTATGAGTAAAAGTTTATCGGATCCACTTTAATTATAGGCATGTGCAAAAACTGAAGGAATCAGGCCGATCAGGCCGCAATATTGAACAATGTATGAGCACCCTTATGCTACGTACACACATGCGACAACGATCGTTCGTTAAGAACGACGAACGAACTTTTAATTGATGAAAGAACGACCTAAGTAAAGGTAGTTTTAAAATGTGTGTAACGATCTGATCGTTAGAACGAACGTTACATCACAGAAAGCAACTATTGCGCCTGCGCATAAAAATGAGAAGTTCCATGGAGAAATAGTGAAATGCGCATGTCAAGCCTAGTACGAACGATCGTTTCCAACGAAGTACTACTTTTGCAAACGATCGTCGTTGGTTAAAATCCGCCGAGACAGAACTTTCTTTTGTAGCGATTTGGCTCGTTCGTCGTTTGCCTTAATAGTCGGTGGTTCGTTTTTTGTAACGATCGTCGTTGGTAAAGATCGGGGAACGATCGTTACAAACGACTATAGTCGCATGTGTGTACGCACCTTTAGCCAGAGGAAAAGAAATTGTTCCAGGGGAATGAACAGCTCCCATGCTTAAAGGGAAGGTTCAGGGAGGGTGGAGAAAAAATAAAAGTCAATTTCCACTTACCTGGGGCTTCCTCCAGCCCGTGGCAGGCAGGAGGTGCCCTCGCCGCCGCTCCGCAGGCTCCCGGTGGCCGACCCGACCTGGCCAGGCCGGCTGCCAGGTCGGGCTCTTCTGCGCTCCAAGTCCTGGTACTTCTGCGTCCCACGCCGGCGCTCTGACGTCATCGGACGTCCGCCGGGCTGTACTGCGCATGCGCAGAACTACTGCGCACGCGCAGTACACCCTCCCTGAACCTTTCCTTTTAAACACTTCTGTGTCAGGATAGAACATTAGACTCCCATTCACAGAGGTCACTGAAGGGTCACTCCACCCCAATCACAACCATAAGTATTTCATTTCCTGTTCCTGGTCTCCTCCTCCTCACCTCGGCTTTGCTAATGAGCAGAAAGTTGCAGAAAGATGAAGTTTGGATCTCCAGTGACCGATAGAGCAAAATAGAGAATGAAGCGAAGAGTATTGGATTCACCCGCTGCTAAAAATTAAAAGAAAGTGTATGAGTGCGGATTGACCCTTGAAGTCTTCTATCTACGAGCGTAATACCCGTAGACCTCATATATTATTTAGCGTTCATTAAGATGAACGCGCACTTTAAAAGCGGTTTCCTGGTAAGGGTTTCTTAAAAGAATATTTACATTTTTCTTCCAGGGCATAATTATATTTTCAGTGTAATTAAAACAAGGGGGCATGTTACATTTAAGTCCGTTTTTAATGCTTTCAGGAAAGGGAGGGAAAAAACTCAGTTCAATTAAAATCTTCATTGGGGTTTTTTTTTGATGGCGTGTTGTGCGATAGCTCTTCGCAGAACGTATTACCCAGCTTCTATTGAAAAAAAAATGTTCTCTTAATTAAAAACTACAGTGAAAATGAAACTGTAATTAAATGGACTTCTCGATTCCAAAGTGAGCTGGGGATTTTAAATAGTTTTTTTTTTCCTCTAACCAGAATTCTCAGATTCTCGTTCCTGAAGATAAAAGTTAATTTATTTCAAAGGTATTTCCGAAGGCGGTTTCTTGTGTTTTCGGCTTTGTTCCTGATGTATATTAAGACGGGTTTAAAAAATAGAATTTCTTGAAAATCGCCCATATGGATTGTTTGAAAGCCATTTTCCTAGTCGTTGCTTGAGTTCTGAAGGCCATTTTCTTTGGTTTACTAAGCTACGTAACGCACTGTGTCGCTCCCAGATAAGGTCCTGGTCTGGAATCATATTTTCCGCCACAAGGCTGTTTGCTATGGTGAGGCTGAGATCCAACGGTGTTATTGGATGTAATGGGCTTAATTAGACCTTGCAGTTGTTTTCTGAAAACAGTTGCAGGCGTCCTCTTATATACGATCTTCTCTTGACATTAAATTATACCTTCTGTGACTGCCAAAAAAAGCCGGTCAGGAAACACCTCTGCTTCTCTTAGCATCTGCCTTTCTTTACTGCATATCTGGAAGATGCAAGCATTTGCAGCTTCAAATAAAATTTTTGTTTGAAAGCTGCTGGTGCATTCTAAGCCCCAGTCGGCTGCCCTGTGCAAGGAGCAGTGCAGGGTTGCAAGGAGAAGTTATATTTACCGGTTCTCTTTCTCCACCGGTGTCTCTGAACTTCCGGCCGGTCTTCTGGGTCCCGATCACATGATATGACATCGGGATCCAGGAGACCGTGTCAGCATTACAGCGCCACCTGGTGGTGAAAGAGGGGCGATGGAAGAGATTCTTCCATCACTGGGTGGTACTGTAACGCTGACATGGTGTTCTGGATCCTGATCACATCTTATCATGTTATCGGAACCTAGAAGACAAGTCATGATTACATGCTTGCCGCATCGGTGGAGGAAGAAGAAGCTGATCCAGCCATCTGGACTGGTAACTATGAAAGCTACCTGCTGCCCACTCTGCATACCCTGCCAAGCTAGGGGAGTCGCACTTCCTCAGCGGCAGGAAAAATTCGACTCTGCAGCCAAATAAAGTTGTACATTAAAGTGATTCCGAGCCAAAGCTCAGGACCAAAATCAGAGCCATACCTTAAGAGGGAAGCCGCAGGATCCGTCTGAAGCATGGCCGCGCACTTGCTGTGTGAGCCTGCATGCGCAGTACGTTGGAGCCCGCAGCTCTGTCTTACTGTGCTGCACGCATGGGCTTGGTCGGCTGTGGCGCGGCCACGCTGGAAGAAGAGCTGTTCAGCCCCGATATGATTAGCAGCAATACCTTTTCGCTAATCTTCAGGAGGGGCTGCACTTAGCGACGGGACAGCAAACCACCGAGGGGAGCCTCAATAGGATCCTGAAGCTTCCCTCCCTTTAGGTAAGTATCTGATTCTGTGCTCCGGCTCCAGTACGCTTTACCATTTGTGACGTTACATCTGCAGCTATAGGCAGACTATGCATCTGTACAGCCTTGGCCCAGTGATGTCCCTCGAAGGATCGGATCCCGATCCATGTTGGGAAATATAAATCTAGTGTGTGTACAGGCCCTGTACTCAGAACTTCCTCTCTGCTCTAAAAGAGAAGCAACAACATAATAACCTTAAAGAAAAACATGTAATTGTTACAGCTGATACAAATCCTGCAATAAATCTGCAGTGTGTCTACTTCCTGCTTTCATAGACGCAGACATATTGTTAATATCCTTTGTTTACAAATTAGCTGCTCTGCTGAGGCAGCCAGTTAACACAGCCGAGAGATCAAATTAGAGTTGTGATTAGTCACATATGAGAGGGAATTAGACAGGCTGCACTCTCTAAATACATAAAGGGTGGATTTCTGTTTTCCTTCTGTCCTGTGCAAGAGTTCAGGTCCACTTTAATATAATGGACTGTCACAGGGAGACATAACAGGTGTAAGAGTAATGGAATCGTAAGCATGACCATTTTTTGGTGGGGGTTCTTCTTTCCTCCTTTCTGTGGTCAGTTCATAAGTAATAACTGTAGAGATTTTCACAGTCAAGTCTGCAATATCCCCAAGCGCACGCGGGCTGCGATCGCCACTTCTCCATGCGCTGTATAATCCTACTTCCTGTTCTTTTACCATGACAGCCGTCTCTGAAACCTCAGTCTTCTCATTCTCAGACCGCAAATGTAGATTTAAAGGAAACCTTAAATTGTGTGAGAAATACGGAACCCGCCATCTTCATACTCTAATAAACAATGCCGGTTGCCTGACGTCAGTGCTGATGCTCTGCCGGTTATACCTGTCATTGGCCTAGAATGAGCTGCAGATCAGAGGCTGTGACTCCACTGGCTGCATGCTTGTTGCACAAGTGTGACTTGAACACAACTAAAGCTAAAAGCTCAGCCTGCCACCCAGGTAACTGGCATTGTTTATAAGGGATTGAAGATGGCAGCTTCCATATTCCTCTCACTTCAAGTAGTCTTTAACATGGAGGAATAAATGGTTCCACCCACCTTTGTGTGGGATCTCTCCATTTCCATAGCGTTCATTTTGTCTGAGATTCTGCCCACTGTCTGCTTTGCTGCTCTGTACAAGGCTGGTTAATCCAAAGGTGGAGACTGATTCCCCTTCTAGGTTCTCCAATGTGAAACTGACCTACTGTTTGCTTTTGCTTCTTTTAAAAGCTCCCAACCAACACCCCCCCCCCCCCCCTCCTTCTTGCTTAATACTGGAGGCTCATCTAACTAATTCTACTTAGGGTGCTGCATTTGTTCCTTATGCTTGCAACCTACCTAATGCTGAGGCATATCTGGCTGCCTATTTTGGGTCACATATGCTAGTTATAGTGATGGGGCTACTTGATGCTAAGGCACATCTGGCTACCTATATTGGAAGGGGGGTACTTAATACTGGGGACAGATCTACTACCTATACTGGGGGATCTGCCTGATACTGGGGGGCACATTTGCTAACCTTTTTCCCTGAAATTAAGACACCCCCTGAAACTAAGCCCTAGCAGGAATTTCAAGCATGCTTGAAATATAAGCCCTACCCCAAAAGTGAGCCCTAGCGGCAGTAAAAGGAAAAAGTACGGCAACTTGTGTTATTACTGGAGCCGATGGTCTCACGGGCGGGACCATGGCTGCTTCATTGAGCCAATCATATACTACCTATACTGTGGGCCTACCTAATACTGGGGCATGTCTGGCTACCAATGCAGGAGGAAAGGGGGTGGGGGGTGCAGTGAAGTCAGGGCAACACCAGTTATCTCTGAGTGACTTAGCCAGAGAAATAGGGGACAGGCTCTGAAGTTACTTGAAGTTGAGCATATGGTGGGTGTAGATAATTCTGCCCTGCATGTACATGTAATGCAAATTGTATGCATCCTGTAACGGGGACAATCAAATGCACTTCCTGAGTCATTTGCATCTTGTGGTCTGAGAAGCGATGGACAGGAGAAGCCACTCCGTATAATGATGGAAAATGGTGATGCTGACGTTCCTCGGTCGTTATGTAAAGCGATCACTTTCATACACATTCGCTGATTAAAATTAAAGTGACCTTAAAGCAAACTGAGAATCTGTGTTATCCGATTTGTACAATAAAAAACATACCAATCGAGTCACTGTGATCTCCTGATCCCTCTTTGCCGTTTCCGCCTCTGCCCGCCGCGATCCTGACTTTTAATGCCAGTTTTAGGCAGTGTTTACAAACAAAAAACATGGCCTCTCACCAGGAAGTGATGTGTATACTGTATATATATATCATGTTACAGTATACTACAAGTTTTTATTGCATAGTGAATTGTCTGCACTCCAGTCAGGGTTTCTCAGCATGGGCAGCTCCCTCCCCCCTCAGACAAGCTGAAATGGAGAGCAGAGACCTGTCTGTGAGGAATAAACAAAGCACACACACAGAGCCTGGAGGGGGCGTGCATAACTTCTCCCTATCACAGCAGAGGCAGTGCATTCCTCTCTGGGTCGACAAAGCTTTACAAAGAAAAGAAGATTGGATATATTACAGAGACAGTGCAACTAGAAAAGGCTGCAGTAATCCAGACCACATTAGAACAGGTATAGGAACTTATAGGATAGAAGAAATAAGGCTGAAACTTTTGTTACTCTTTAACTTATCTGGGGCTTCTAGCAGCCGCCCTGTGTCGTGCCGTCACTCACCGATCTTTCGGGCCCCCCCCCCCGCAGCAGCTAAGTCTCCTTTTAGAGCGTTTGGCTAGTTGATTTCCACTGCGTCTCCATGGCCCTGGCTGCCCGCGTCCTCAATCACGCTACTGCCACTGGGAGCTTACTCCTGCACATGGGCAGTACGCTTCTGCCAGTGGCAGTGTGGGCTGCTGGGGGGCTGGTAGAAGCCCCAGGTAAGTGGGGCCCCATGCTTACTAATAAAGTATTATGTATTTTGTATTAAACCTCTTTATCAAATATTAAGCAGGCTCTAAACCGAGGACAAGGATATCCTTCTCTTGTATTTTTTTTATTTCATTTTTTTTAATTCCCTAGGGAGATTCAACTTTGCCCAAAGGCATTTAAGACCAACTCTGCCCGGAATAGAATGCACGGTTGGTCAAAATTCATTGCTTCCCCTTCTCACCTTTATCTGGTGCCTTTTGTCAATTCACTCTCTTAAATTAAAAATGGCTTTATGGACATGACCAAGATGCATACAGGCATTGCCAAAGCAGGGAGACACGGAGGACTTGAAAGGTGTCTCTGGGGGCTGGGGGTAGGTTAGAGTTACACTGTGTAAGCAGTCTATGGACATTTTTAGGTTTACAGTTCATTCATGCTTTTCTCAGTCTGTGACATAATGTGCAGCGATTGTCTCTGTGGGTTTATCCTCTGTATAAGGCATGCTATGACATAGTGTGCAGCAATTGTCACTGTAGATTCCTCGTCTCTCAGTAGAATGTAAAGTTTTCTCTCTTCCTCTGATATATACACATGGCAAATCCACCATTGAGAACACACAAATGCTGGATCACTTGTTAGTCTTCCACAGGAGCTTATAAGAGGTGCAGGTTCACAAGATATGCTTGACTGGAATGACTGAGCTATACCATTAGAATGTAAGATCCCAGGGGTCATGTTAATGCTACTGAACAAACCGTTGCCAGCGTTCTGCAGTCATATGACAAACTGCACATGGTGAGAAGAGGTTAACCTGAACGGATGCAAGTCACATTACAGAGATGATAAATGCCAACTACTGTTACGTTCGGGATAAACCTCGTCTTTCTATTCCTGTCCTATACCCCAGT
The DNA here is from genome assembly GCF_040937935.1 of Hyperolius riggenbachi. Lineage (NCBI taxonomy): Eukaryota > Metazoa > Chordata > Amphibia > Anura > Hyperoliidae > Hyperolius > Hyperolius riggenbachi. The sequence goes on from NC_090646.1 coordinate 658,736,922, forward strand.
TAGGTTTAAAAACATGTTTTAAAGAGGAGCTGTCAGCCATACTATTTAAGAAAAAAAACACATATATAAGTAGATAAATACTTGCCCTACATACATAACAGATGTATTGTACTGTCAGCGTTTTGATATTAGTGATTTTTCTACAGTAAAAAAAGAGAAAATCCTTCTTAGCATTTCCCATTTCAACTGTGGCTATTTTGAAGCCAATGCTGATGTCATTTTCTCCCTTCGAGTATGTTCACACTTGTTTTAAAATTGTATCCGTAGCTCTGTTCTTTGGCCCAGATCAAAAACAGAGCCAGGATACCAATGTTAAAAATAGCAACCGCCTTCACTGAAAAAAAAAACGGATCCGTCTGTGTTCAGGGGGATCCAGTTTGAAAAACTGAACCGTCGGTCCGTATTTTCCCGGACCGCAGATGGATCCGGATACACTGGTATTGGCAGGCAATAGTAAAACAGATCCCCTTCTACACAGGCTGTTCTGGACACAGAAACAGAACCATTTCTGTGTCACAGCCTGTGGGTGGGGAGGGGGAACCCCATGCTGGAGAGGTGGCAGGGGGGGGGGGGGGGGGGCGAGTAAAGAAGGTAAGCTCCGCTCGGTGCCTCCATACATTTTATTTACTTTTGTGCAAGTAGCTGGAGGAGGAGTGGGTACGGGAGACCCGGGGGGGGGGGGGGGGGGGGCAACCCCCCTCCCCACCGACCGCTGCCCCCCTGCATGCTTGTTTCTGGTGTTATTCAGACACTACTGCAGCCAAATAGATCAGCAGGATTGCCAAGCGGCTATTATTGTTTAAAGGAGATAAATATGGCCGCCTCCACATTCCTCTGACTTGAGGTCCCCTTTAAAGTAAAATTTTGGCTTTCAGAAGTGGCTACACAAGTTATCAGCACTTTTACCCAGCTGGCTGCCTGACTCGCTCTTTGAACGAGCTGTAAGATGAGGATAAAAACTGACTTTCCTTACAGCTTGAAGAACATTAGTGTTCTCCATTAACGCAATACATCCTTCGGCAGAAGCTGTTTATCTACGATAACACAGCAGGAGGTGTGAAGAAAACCATCTGAAAGCGCATTTAAAACGTGATATTTTTTCAGTATAAAAAGATTCTATTCCTCGAGCAGTGCTCCAAAGCCAGTTATAAGCAGGGGAAAAGCTGAAGTAATGAGTGATTAATTACAAGCATGGCTAGAACTAGGGCAGGCTTGTCCAACGCCAGTCCTCCAGCGTCCGGGAGCCTCTCGCCGTTTCTGCATCACTCTAATTAACACATGAGGCTGAATAAAGTAAGATGTGATTTCCCCCGAGTGAAGCAGCCCAGCCCCAGAATGCTGCGATAGAGGCGGCCCTGGAGGGACCGGAGAGGGGGCTGCTGGGATAGTTCTGTAGAGCGCATGCGGAGTTCTCCTGTAAGTGTCAGAATATCTGTTTATAGTTCCTGCTGAGCTTCCATAAGAGGGGCTTAAAGGGAACCTGAGGTGAGTGATATGGGGGCTGCCATATTTATTTGCTTTTAACTAATACCAGTTGCCTGGCAGCCCTGCTGGACTATTTGGCTTCAGTAGTGTCTAAATCACACACCTGAAACAAGCATGCAGCTAATCTTGTCAGATCTGACAATGTCAAGAACACCTGATCTGCTGCATTCTTGTTCTGGGGCTATGGCTAAAAGCATTAGAAGCAGATGATCAGCAGGGCTGCCAGGCAACTGGTATTGCTTAAAGGGAACCTAAACTGAGAGGGATATGGATGTTTCCTTTTAAACAATACCAGTTGCTTGGCAGGCCTGCTGATCTCCTTGCTGCAGTAGTATCTGGCTCTCACACCTGAAACAAGCATGCAGCTAATCCAGTCTGACTTCAGTCAGAGCACCTGATCTGCATGCTTGTTCAGGGGCTGTGGTTAACCGTATTAGAGACACAGGATCAGCAGAGTTAGGCAACTGGTAGTATTTTAAAAGGAAAAATCCATATCCTTCTCAGTTTAGGTTCCCTTTAAAGTGGACCTGACTCTCCTCAGACTTAACTAATGCAGCTTGATTGGCTAAAGCCGCTTTCTCTCCTGTTTTCCCCTCCCACACCTCTGTTCCTCTCTGATTGGCCAATATTTCTCATGCTGAGACAATGCACTTTCTATAGTGGAGGGCGGGCAATGCATACACAATCAGGCAGAGGAGAGTAAGGGAGGAAATGACATCAGAATTGGCTTCAAAATAGCCACATGTAAAATGGGAAATGCTAAGAAGGATTTTCTCTTTTTTTACTGTAGAAAAATCACTAAAAACAAAACGTGGACAGTGCAATACATATGTTATGTATGTAGAGCAAGTATTTATCTACTTATATATGTGTGTTTTTTTCAGAGATAGTATGGCTGACAGCTTCTCTTTAAAAGGAAATAAATATGGCAGCCTCCATATTGCTCCCACCTCAGGTACACTTAAAGTAAACCTAGGGTGAGGGATAAGAGGGGCTGTCAGCCCCCTTAGTAACAATCTATTCTATCTGGGAGCTTTCTGTGCCTGCGCAGTTAGTTAAGGCTTGTAACTGTGCAGGTGCAGAATGCTACAAGAATGTGATAGAGGCGGGGTATGGCCAGGGCTGCGCATGCACATTAGTTAACCACTCAGTCTAGTCACGGTCTTTATTGGAGCTGACTGACTACAGGGGCTGGAAGAAGCCCTAGGTATGTATACTGATTCCCATCGTGACAGGTACACTTTACAGTGAAATTCCATTCTTGCTATGAACATCTATCCATGCTGTGCAATGTAAATTCACCCTATCATTTCAATTTGCAGCCAGCTGTCAGTTTACACGGGCTCAATGACCACCAATAGGGGCATACATATGAATTGGCCGCCGGGAGACTTGGGCGCAGGATACAGCCGGTATATGGCTGATCCTGCTGCTGCACAACTTCCCGGAGGCGTTAATTACTATTCCCCCTCCAGGTCCACGTGGATGGTGGGAAATTATGTAATTCGGCTTCCAGCTATTGCTGGCAGCTGAATGACAGTGTTTTAAATGTAACTTCTGCTCCGTCTTCTGACGGCGCCAAAGTTACCCAGTGTGCGGCGCTATAGCTGTAGTTCCTATTATGGCCTATGGTGGCGCCGGTTGCTCCCAAATCTCCTGCGCTGTAATTACAGCGCTCGCAATAACCCTTATTGCGAGTGCTGTAATTACAGCGCAGGAAATTTGGGAGCAACCGGCGGCACCATAGGCCATAATAGGAATTACAGCTATAGCGGTGTTTGAGATGCAAATAATTTTTTTCGTCATTGAGATGCAAATAGTTGACGCAGGATTATGCAAATATATGCAGCTTGAGATGGACCAACTGAATTTTACCTCAGCAGGATTTGATTGGTTCATTTTTAAGCTGCATGAGGTTGCATAAAAAATTTGCATAATACTGCATCAACGCGTGTGAACTAGGCCTTAGAAATAATATTTGCTGTTACCCCTTATTTGTAGGGCTGAACGTTTTACTTATTTCACAACACCGGTAGAGTTTCACTTTAAATTCATCCTTGTAAACAAGAAGTGACCATAAAAGATGGATAAGCGAGTCAGTTCATCACACCTGCCCAGCTGATTGTTATAAGGTCTGTTTATTCAGTTGTCCACTGCCAGTTAGAGGTGCACGATCGGGATTTCCAGTGGATTGACCCTGTGACTCCGGACATTCCCGGCAGTGGCGGTTTGTTGTCAGTAAAGCTATTCCCGGTAACAGTGGGGACTTTTCTTGTCCAGATATATCTTCCTGTGCCCCGTGCGTGCCAGCGTGAGCCCTCGGTGATGTCGGCCTTGTGGAATGCGGCGTCCGTGCTTCTCGTACTCGCTGTTCCTAGGAAGGCACCATTGTTTCCCCATTCTCGTCTCATTGTTCACTTCTCTAGCTCAGTTTCGGAGAGTGTCATTATTTCCTTACACATTTTCGGGAAGAGCGCGGGGGAGGGGGGGGGGGGGTCGGGACCCGTTAAGTAAATACCACTGTTTACTTTCCATTTGTCATAAAGGAATTTGTGTAAGCGCTTTCCCCTGAGAACGATCATGTGCTGTTTCTGCATGAAGTAACACTATGTAGCTTTGGGGAGGGGACATGAGGGGTAACTGGAGCAGAGCCGCGATTTTGCAGGTACATTGCAGCGCCTGGTGTCATTTCGGGCGCAGAGGCAAGCAGGTTGTGGCACTGCATAGCAAATTGCAGCCATTATATGGTTGCCGAGCGCTGTAATAACAGCGCAGGAGATTTAGGCGCAGCCAGCGCCACCATAGGCCGTAATAGGGATTACAGCTATAGCAGCGCACAGGGAGTAACTTTGGCGCCGTCAGAAGATGGAGCTGAAGTTCTTTTTAACCTCCCTGGCGGTCTATTAAAACCGCCAGGGGGCAGCGCAGCACTTTATTTTTATTTTTTTAAATCATCTAGCTAGCCTAGCGCTAGCTACATGATAGCTGCTGTGCAGCGGCATCCCCCCACCCCTTCCGATCACCTCCGGCGATCAGAGCAAACAACTGTTTGGCTTCCCCCGTCGCCATGGCGACGATTGTGATGACGTCACTGACATCGTGACGTCAGAGGGAGTCCCGATCCACCCCTCAGCGCTGCCTGGCACTGATTGGCCAGGCTGCGCACGGGGTCTGGGGGTGGCCCTCTAATGCGGCAATCGAGTTATGCACGCAGCTAGCAAAGTGCTAGCTGTGTGCAACAAAAAAAGTGTGCAAGTCGGCCCACCAGGGCCTGAGCAACCTTCCGCAGCGGCTTAGCCCGTGCTCAGCATGGGCTTACCGCCAGGGAGGTTAAACAAACAGGGCGCAGGAGAGGAGAAAGAGATTGAGGAGTAGATTACATGGAAGGTAAATATGACCTGTGTAGGTTTATCTTGACTTTTAATTTTCAGTTCAGATTCTCTTTAAGGTGGCCAAACCTCTATCGCCTTAGTGGCTAATTGACCATCTGATTTGATAATTATCGAATTAGATAGAAAATCGGTACAGCAGAGTGCATGCTGATCGATGATGCAACCAATTTCTGGCCGAGCATGTCGATTGGACATGCTGAAAGTTGTCGGGCCGTTGTGGTCCACCTGGTGTGCGGCAGTAACTGCGAGCAATATTGGGATGATCGAACGCAACGAAACCCCCGGCGCTGTCCCCTCGTGTAGTATACATTACCTGTCCCTGGTCCCCGCTGGCTCCGTCCATACACGTGTCCCATATGGACGCTGGTGTGAGATCACATACACGACCACGTTACTCCGGCAACCACGTGGGTTGTGGCTATGGGCGGAGCCGGTGACGGACATGTAAAGTATAGGTCACATTTGATATTAAGAGGGGCAGCATTGGGACGGCCGGATGCGGCATCACAAGGCCGATTCCTGATAGATTTCAGCATGAAATTGATCTGGATTCGGCCTGCAGAGTATGGCAGGTGACAGATCTCTCTCTAATCAGATTCGGTCAGAGAGAGGTCAGGTCTAATCTGCCCATCATCGCTCGATGTATGGCTTCTTTTAGTGACATCATTATGTACTCTGTACTTCACTGCGGAAGATGTCGGCGCTATACTTAAAGAGGAACTCCAGCCTAAACAAACATACTGTCATTGCGTTACATTAGTTATGTTAATTAAAATAGATAGGTAATATAATCTCTTACCCACCCTGTTTTAAAAGAACAGGCAAATGTCTGTGATTTCATTGGGGCAGCCATCTTTTTGGTTGAAAGGAGGTGACAGGGAGCATGAGACAGAGTTCCAACTGTCCTGTGTCCTGATCTCCCCTCCCAGTTGCTAGGCAACGTGAATAACAACATAGGAAATCCCATCATGCTCTGCACAGCATCAGGGAAAAAAAGCCTGGGCTTTTTCTTTGATGGGTGGAGCTTAGCTACAAATGCAGCTAAAAATGATGCTTTGGTAAGAAAAACAAAGTTCTGATGCTGTGAAACTTAAAGAAACACCAAGCCTTTTCAGTTCTGCTGAGTAGATTTTTAGTCCGGAGGTTCACTTTAATAATAGGGGTAGCACAATAATGGGATTGGTAATGGGGACACGATACCTTCCAGCCTGTGGACAAAATTGAAACTACTTTTGCGGCCCGTCCTTAAAGAGAAACCATAACTAACAATTGAACTTCATCCCAATCAGTAGCTGAGACCCCCTTTCCCATGAGAAATCTATTCCTTTACTCAAATAAATCATAAGGGGTCTGTATGGCTGATATTGTGGTGTAACCCCTCCCACAGTGTGATGTCAGCACCAAAAATGCATCATCTCCTTCCACAGACATCACCTGCCATGAATGTAAATTAGGGAGAGGAAAGATTTTACAATGGGCAAACACTGACTAAATCATTTATATATAAGTATTGTAGAAAATTAAGCACTTTTTTCATTATTTTCACTGGAGTTCCTCTTTAACCATCTTCTCCCCACTTTGTTATTAGACACATTTTACATTTCATGTACCTTGTAAGCGGGCAGACAACTGTCACATGCAGCTGTCTGTTTAACCTCCCCAAGTCCCCAGACCTTGTAGCACCTCTCCTTGTGAGGGGAACCCTTTTATCTACCCTCTGAGAGGCTGTTAGTAGGTAACAGGAGTCTACCTTCCGGCCCTTGGCAAAGGCTCAGATTAGCAATGGCTTTCATTTACTGCCAAGCCAGGCTGCTATCCTCAGCAGAGGTAAGTCCTGCCAAGTCCTCATAGCAACACAGGTGAAGAAGAGGTCACCGTTCCTCAAAGAGTGACTCTTAACGTCCCTCCGAGTCGTCCTGTCAGATCGGGTGTCCCTTGCCCTCCGGTTCGGCTTGTTTTGTTGTTGACTGTCGGAGGACTTTTTGTGTTTTGCAATCTCTGGGATTTATCCGACGTGTTTACTTTGGTGAGACTCCTAGAACTCCGGGTAATGCTTTCCGGATTGCTGTTAGAAAGTACTTTTTGTGGTGGAATGGCATTTTTCGCTCCTGGTAATTTTCCATCCAGGGATGAATTTGAGTTCCACGGGCAGCCGGCCATGGCGGAGCATGCCAACGAGCGCCACGGCTGCCAAAACCGGACCAGTTCTGGAGAGCTTAATTTCACGGCTTTGTTTGTGGAGCGTCTGAGGAGGAGTTCAGACGCTCAGAAGAGATGTTCCTCAGATGATTTGTGATTATATATGAAGTCCCATCTCCCCACTTAACCCCGGACAAAGCCCACCCTCTGCAGAGCTGATAATGTGGTCGGAAAAGATGAGTGGGGTGGCTCTCATTTAGGACATTGGCACTCATTCAATTGACTTTTTCTCCTGAGTTTTCTCAGAAAGTTGGCAAAAAAAGTACTATCAAAATTATTTAGAGTATTTTCTTGCTGGTTGATCAAAAGGCATTTTATTGACAAGGTGGGAAAATATTGCTCAGGAGATAACTTACGAGTAAAAGTGAATTGCATATGGCAACGTTTGAGACCCAGGCCCTTATTCAATTCACCTTAAAGAGAATCTGTATTGTTAAAATCGCACAAAAGTAAACATACCAGTGCGTTAGGGGACATCTCCTATTACCCTCTGTCACAATTTCGCCGCTCCCCGCCGCATTAAAAGTGGTTAAAAACAGTTTTAAAAAGTTTGTTTATAAACAAACAAAATGGCCACCAAAACAGGAAGTAGGTTGATGTACAGTATGTCCACACATAGAAAATACATCCATACATAAGCAGGCTGTATACAGCATTCCTTTTGAATCTCAAGAGATCATTTGTGTGTTTCTTTCCCCCCTGCTCTCTCATGCACTGAAGTTTCAGACTGCTGGTTTCTTCCTGCAAACAGCTTTGCCCTTGTCTGTAATTCTTCAGTATGTGAAAGCCCAGCCAGCTCAGAGGACGATTTATCCAGCTTGTAAAAGATAAGAGAGAAGAGAGAAGCTGCCCTAATCTAAATAATACACAGGCAGTGTACAGAGAGGGGCCTGGAAGGGGGAGTTCATAGCAGAACCACAACACTGAAGAACTTGGCAGCCTTCCAGACACAGGCCTGACAAGTCTGACAAGAGAGAGATAAGTTGATTTATTACAGAGATGGTGATAGTAGAACATGCTGCAGTTAGCCAGAACACATTAGAATAGCTTTTGGAACTTGTAGGATGATAAAAAACAGGATGCAATTTTTGTTACGGAGTCTCTTTAAGGCCTAACTTTTCTCCACGGTGATATGAACTCAGAACTTCCTCTCTGCTCTAAAGTATAAGCAACAGCATGATAACTTGAAAGGAAAATAATTTATTTGTTACAGCTGATAGAAACCCTGCAATAAATCTTCAGTGTGTCTACTTCCTGCTTTCATGGAAGCAGACATATGGAGGGGAATTAGAAGGCTAAACTCTCTAAATACATACAGGGTGCATTTCTCTTCTGTCCTGTGCAAGAGTTCATGTAGAGCCACCAGTAGTCAAGAACATTCTCAGAATCATTTGAACATGGACAGCTGAGCTTCTTTTTTATCGGTAAATAGGGGTGATTAATGATGCAAATACTTCTGAGTTTATGCAAATTTATGTAAACTTTTATGCAAATATAGGCAGCTTAAAATTGGACCAAGTTCCTCCCAAGTTTAAATCGATCGGTCAATTTTCAAGCTGCAAATATTTGCATACAATTTGCATAAACGTGGAAATATTTGCATATCATTGATCATCCCTAGTAAGGAGTGATCACAAATGAAAGAATCAAAATAAAAAGGCTGCCAGACCTAAATTCTTGCAGAGGAGACGTGGAAAACACAGAGATATCCACCCTGTGTGTATTTAGAGAGAAAAGCCTGTCTAATTCTCTCTTATCTGCAAGTAAAGACAAGTGTAATTTGAGCTCTGTGCAGCGGATGAGCCGACTTATGTGCCAATATGTAAATGCAGGAGGTTAACTCTTTCTGTGCTCCCATGAAACCAGGAAGTAGAGACACTGCAGATTTATTGTAGTATTGTAGGAGTTCTGTAAGCTGTAATAAAGAAATGTTTTCCATTGTTATGCTGTTGCTTATCTTTTTAGAGCAGAGAGGAAGTTCTGGGTTTAGGTCCACTTAAAGGGGTAAGAGCTCGCCGGTCCTGAAGGAGTTAAAAGGACAGCCAAACCAGATGTGGACAGAGAAGATGGCCCACTGCTAATTTATGTTTTGTTTTAATAAAGTTGGAGGAAATAGAAAAGTGAATGGACTGACGGCTTCAGTTCAAGGCCTTGTGTAAAAATATTACACTACAGAGGATTTATTTGGCCTCTGGGAAGCGGCACGCCAGAAAGCGCAGAATAACAGTGTTCTGTGTGACAGAGGAAACATTGTGCAGTGCTGTGTAAGCCCGTGTCACACGAGGGCACGACTCTCCTTCCGCAACCTCAAACGCCGCCCTTACTGACGCACTGAGATCTGTCTGCAGCATGGGGGCCGGGGAGGGCCGACCGCTGATCTGATGTGTGGACAGGAAAGGACTTGTCTGCCAAGTTTTTATTCCCGTCTTTCTCCCTGGTGGAGAGCAGGGATTGCCCATTTAGTTGCTAATTATGAATTGATATTGAATAAGGACCACTCAGAGCAGCTGCTGCACTTAATTGTTCCTTTCCAAGCTGCTCACATGTGCATAACATTTGCATCAACCAGGAATTAAAGCGGACCTGAACTTAGAACATCCCCTTTGCACTAATAGACAAGCAACAGCATAATAACCTTTACAGAAAAATATTTATTTGTTACAGCTGATATAAATCCAGCCAAGAAATCTGTAGTGTCTACTTCCTGCTTTCATGGAAGCAGGCAAAGGGTTAACATCCTGTGTTTACAAATTAGCTGCCTTGCCATGGCAGAGGAGATTCCTGAGCTGAGAGATCAAATTACAGATGTGTTTAGTCACAGATTGTGTGTGTGTGTGTGTGGGGGGGGGGGTTAAACAGGCTAAACTCTCTAAACACATACAGGGTGCATTTCTCTGTTTTCCTTCTGTCCTGTCCTGTGCAAGAGTTCAGGTCTGCTTTAAGCCTCATACACATGGAGAAAAAAAATAGGTGAAATTGCATGACTCTTTCAGATCACGTTTAAAGATGTGAAACCCCAAAACACCAAAGACGTTTTAAGACAACGTCAAAAGAGCGAACGGGCAAACGAACGATCCACGATGGTGCTCAGGCAATTTGAACGATTGACATGATGAATTCAGCAGACAATCCTCAGCAATGTGTACAGTGCTTTGAACAATGTTTAAATGATGTCCGCAAAGTCTTTGGCACTTATTTTACATCGTTTAATGATCCTATTGGTTAATGATTGGCATTTCAGTTGCAGTCCACACAGGGGTGAGCCTGGGGTGCCTGGCACCTGGGTGCAAGATTTTCTCTGGCGCCTATGGGAGTGGTTAAATTAACCACGCCCAACCACATAACCACACCCATGTCCTTCCTAATCACACCCACACCTTCCACCTCTTTACGCATGCATGTGATACCCCATTCCTACCCCTCTTCCATGGGCTTGCTCCTGGCTGGCTTTGGCTTCCTGCGAGTGACAGTCTGCTAGTCTCTGGACTGACTCAGGCTGAGAGGCTCTGCGAGTGCGACGCAGTCACACACTGCGTATTTATGGCTGCCTGCGGCCACCCTACTCTCGCTCGCTGACATCGGCTCCTCCCCCCTGCCAAGCCCAAGGTGGGCTGCCTGTATCTTTCCCGTTGCGCCACACAGCCTGCCAGTGTTGCCAACCTTTCACGTTATTTTTTACTGACAAATACCTAAAAATTTACTGACAAAAGATTATTTTTACTGACAAAAATTCCCCACTAAATGCACATAAGAGACAGCTTTTCCCCATGTAAATGCACATAACGAGAGACAGCTTTTCCCCATGTAAATGCACATAACGAGAGACTGCTTTTCCCCATGTAAATGCACATAACGAGAGACTGCTTTTCCCCATGTAAATGCACATAACGAGAGACTGCTTTTCCCCATGTAAATGCACATAACGAGAGACTGCTTTTCCCCATGTAAATGCACATAACGAGAGACTGCTTTTCCCCATGTAAATGCACATAACGAGAGACTGCTTTTCCCCATGTAAATGCACATAACGAGAGACTGCTTTTCCCCATGTAAATGCACATAACGAGAGACTGCTTTTCCCCATGTAAATGCACATAACGAGAGACTGCTTTTCACCAGCAAATGCACATAACAAGAGACTGCTTTTCACCAGCAAATGCACATAACAAGAGACTGCTTTTCACCAGCAAATGCACATAACAAGAGACTGTTTTTCACCAGCAAATGCACATAACAAGAGACTGCTTTTCACCAGCAAATGCACATAACAAGAGACTGCTTTTCACCAGCAAATGCACAAAACAAGAGACTGCTTTTCACCAGCAAATGCACATAACAAGAGACTGCTTTTCACCAGCAAATGCACATAACAAGAGACTGCTTTTCACCAGCAAATTCACATAACAAGAGACTGCTTTTCACCAGCAAATGCACATAATGACAAACAGCCAGTGTCCCCAGGATATGTAGCCAGGGGGTATATGTGCCCGGGATAGGTAGCCAGGGGGTATATGTGCCCGGGATAGGTAGCCAGGGGGTATATGTGCCCGGGATAGGTAGCCAGGGGGTATTATGTGCCCGGGATAGGTAGCCAGGGGGTATTATGTGCCCAGGATAGGTAGCCAGGGGGTATTATGTGCCCAGGATAGGTAGCCAGGGGGTAATATGTGCCCAGGATAGGTAGCCAGGGGGTAATATGTGCCCAGGATAGGTAGCCAGGGGGTATTATGTGCCCAGGATAGGTAGCCAGGGGGTATATGTGCCCAGGATAGGTAGCCAGGGGGTATATGTGCCCAGGATAGGTAGCCAGGGGGTATATGTGCCCAGGATAGGTAGCCAGGGGGTATATGTGCCCAGGATAGGTAGCCAGGGGGTATATGTGCCCAGGATAGGTAGCCAGGGGGTATATGTGCCCAGGATAGGTAGCCAGGGGGTATATGTGCCCAGGATAGGTAGCCAGGGGGTATATGTGCCCAGGATAGGTAGCCAGGGGGTATATGTGCCCAGGATAGGTAGCCAGGGGGTATATGTGCCCAGGATAGGTAGCCAGGGGGTATATGTGCCCAGGATAGGTAGCCAGGGGGTATTATGTGCCCAGGATAGGTAGCCAGGGGGTATTATGTGCCCAGGATAGGTAGCCAGGGGGTATTATGTGCCCAGGATAGGTAGCCAGGGGGTATTATGTGCCCAGGATAGGTAGCCAGGGGGTATTATGTGCCCAGGATAGGTAGCCAGGGGGTATTATGTGCCCAGGATAGGTAGCCAGGGGGTAATATGTGCCCAGGATAGGTAGCCAGGGGGTATATGTGCCCAGGATAGGTAGCCAGGGGGTATATGTGCCCAGGATAGGTAGCCAGGGGGTATATGTGCCCAGGATAGGTAGCCAGGGGGTATATGTGCCCAGGATAGGTAGCCAGGGGGTATATGTGCCCAGGATAGGTAGCCAGGGGGTATATGTGCCCAGGATAGGTAGCCAGGGGGTATTATGTGCCCAGGATAGGTAGCCAGGGGGTATTATGTGCCCAGGATAGGTAGCCAGGGGGTAATATGTGCCCAGGATAGGTAGCCAGGGGGTAATATGTGCCCAGGATAGGTAGCCAGGGGGTAATATGTGCCCAGGATAGGTAGCCAGGGGGTAATATGTGCCCAGGATAGGTAGCCAGGGGGTATAGGGTCCCCGTTTAGGTAGTGACAGGAGCGCACCCAATCCTCCCCTCCCGCCGCTGCTGCCTCTGCCGCTCCCTCCTCACCTTGCAGCAGCTTCAGACCTCAATCAGCGGGCGACCCGACCAGTAAGAAGGCGCCAGGCGCACCCGCTCTATATGCGGAAGTGATGTCACTTCCGCATATCAGTGCGGCGTGCTAGGTCCTAGCGCCCGCCCGCCTGATCGAGGTCTGACGCGGCGCCGGCGGCTAGAGGGAGGGAGCGAGCGAGCGGCGGCCACAGGGGGAGAGCGGCGGCCGGGCGGCGCCTCTCAGAGGCAGGCGCCTGGGTGCCTTGCACCCGCAGCACCCGCCCAGGCTCGGCCCTGAGTCCACATAAAATTGGTCAAGATCTTTTGCCTTTGGTTATGGAACAGTTGTTCATCAGCTGTTTTACACAATTCTATATATCAGCGTGTATGTAGCTTTACCAGCAGATACCACTGGACACCTCCACAGGTCTTGTGGAATCCAGACCATAATGTGTCAGCGCAGACACTACTGGACACCTTCACAGATATTGTGGAGTCTAGGCCTTGATGGGTCAGCTCAGATACCACTGGACACCTCCACTGATGTTGTGGAGTCCAGGCCATGATGGTACATAGCAGATACCACTGGACACCTCCACAAGTCTAGTGGAGTCCAGGCCTCAATGGATCTGAGCTGGCGCCACAGAGATGGGTGGAATAATGTATTGTTCATTTAAAGAATACCTTTAGTCCTAATTAAAATCTAAAAATGATGCCCCGTGCGTGTGTGGGGAGGTGCGCATAGGCTTACTGCACCTCCCGTGGCCCAGTGTCTGCCTCACCCGCAATTCCTTGTGTTGTCCTGGACCTGGTTGGAGTGGTCAGCGCCCTTTGCCCTGGACTTACTGTGCTGTGCATGCGCAGTATGTCCTCTTAGGCAGCTTGTGACCACGCTCGCCAGGGTCGTGTGCTGTGTGCGCACACGCCTATGCAATGACGTACCTGGCGCGCACAAGCCGCCCCAAGGGCACCTACTGCGCATGCGCCGCACAATATGTCCGAGACAAAGGGCGCCGATCACCGGACCAGGACAACAAGAGGCAGACTCCGAGCCACCGAAGGTGCAGTAAGACCATGCGCCTCCCCCCCCCCACACACACACACACACACACACACACACACACACACACACACACACACACACACACACGGCGTCATTTTTAGATTTTAATTAGGTATCCTTTAAGCTGAGCCTCGTAGTCTCTCTTTATTTTTATTTTTTTCACCGCTGCATGAAAAAAAAAGAATCTTATCTGTCCGGTTTCCCTTTAATTAGTCTTTGCGGCTATAAAACATGAGGAGCGGGGCTGACCCCTGTCTTATTTATGCCTTATCTCGTTCCACTTGTACGTATTAGTCAGACATTGTTTATTGCGCTCCCCCGATCTCCCCCTGGAATATGATTCACACGTTTGCAGATTTATTTGAGCAAAATGCAATAAATATACTGCTTCAATTTTCCCCGCTGGAACGCGGCCAGGATTTTTAATGAATGCGGCCTGTGCTATTGAAGTGGTCTAGGATCTCCAAAGCTCTAGGCGCTGTTAGATTATACACATACTGGCGCTCGCTCCCCCCTCCTCCTGCTCTCTCGTTCCTCGCTCCCTGTGGACCATATGAGTCACACCACAGCGAAGGTTTATTTTTCAGACCTGGCTCTGCTTGGAATTAGGAAGAACCTTTTTTCTTTTTCTTTTCTAAATAACCTAAGGAAAGGCCTCTCTGTGTACCGGCTTCATTTGTGTCGTTGTTCGGCTCGCGGGCCCGTAATTACACGACCTGCTATGAGATTTCTTTTGCTTAAAAAGCATTAACCTTTATTGCAAATTCCCCTGGCCTGTAAACGGCGGAGATTTTAATCGCCGCGCCTACGACGGCGTTTATTAAATTGCGTTGAGCGGCCGGCTTTGCTACGCTCGGAGGGTATAAATGACAGCTTAGCAAGCAAACCAGATGGCTGTTACAAGGAATCTAGCATTTTTTTCTTCTTAAATGAACCTTTGTCCAAATAGCATGAGTTATAAATTTAAGCCCTCCTCTTCCTCCCTTGCTAAGCTCCTCCTACTGGTCAGCTGACAGCATCTGTAGTCATGTGACATTGGAGACTGGATAAGTGGGCACCTGCCTCCTGTAAGCCTATTTCTTGACTCTTTTTTTTCCAAGTCAGCTCTTTTAAAAATAACATTTGGTAACAAGGAAAACATTTCCACATGCACCAAAAATGACAAAAACCAGACAGTTTCTACATTTAGTTTTTTGGGGGTTTTTTTTTCCACCCGGACCATATCTGCAATCTGCTTATCATGTCTGGCTGGGGCACATAGAGAAAATAAATGGATTACAAAGATCACATTTCACACTACAAGGAAAAATGCAGCTTTAAAGAGAAACTCTGACCAAGAATTGAACTTTATCCCAATCAGTAGCTGATACCCCCTTTTACATGAGAAATCTATTCCTTTTTACAAACAGACCATCAGAGGGCGCTGTATGACTGATATTGTGGTGAAACCCCTCCCACAAGAAACTCTGAGGAACGTGGTACTCCTGGCAGTTTCCTGTCTGTGAACCTCGTTGCATTGTGGGAAATAGCTGTTTTCAGCTGTTTCCAACTGCCAAAACAGCAAGCAGCAGCTACATAACTTGCCAGCAGTAAAAATGTCACCATGTAGTAAATGTCAGAATGTAAATCAGGGATTAAAACATGTTACAATGGGCAACCACTGACTAAATCATTTATACATAATTATTGTAAAAATGAAGCACCTTTTTATTACATTATTTTCACTGGAGTTCCTCTTTAGGTGCCCTTAAAGAGGAACTCCAGTGAAAATAATGTAGTAAAAAAAAAGTGCTTAATTTTTTACCATAATTATGTATAAATGATTTAATCAGTGTTTGCTCATTGTAAAATCTTTTCTCTCCCCAATTTACATTCTGACATGTATTACATGGTGACACTTTTACTGTGGGCAGGTTATGTAGCTGCTCCTAGCTGTTTTGGCTGTTAGAGACAGCTGTAAACAGCTAATTCCTGTCTGTGAACATTGTTACATTGTGGCAGTTTGCCCAGAGTACCGCGGCACTCAGAGCTTCTTGTGGGAGGGGTTTCAGCACAAAATCAGTCATACAGTGCCCCCTGATGGTCTGTTTGTGAAAAGCATTATATTTCTCATGTAAAAGGGGGTATCAGCTACTGATTGGGATAAAGTTCAATTCTAGGTTGGAGTTTCTCTTTAAGGGCCCTTTTACACTTAATCAGTTGCTCTCCATTATAACTGAAAGAAAATGTTTTTTTAAAGTAATGTCCATGTTTTCATATGGCTCAGTTCACACTTAAGGCCCTTTTCCACTAGCAATCGCTAGCGTTCGCACTAAACGCTAGCGATTGCTGAATCGCAAGTGCAGGAAACTTCCCGGCGATTGCGTTCACGATTTTGCTATGCAATGCACTGCATAGCAAAATCGCAGCAAAGATCACTCCGCGGTGCGATCGCGTTTGAGTCAAAAACGAATCGCGGTAGTGGAAATTACCTACCGCGATTCCTATGTTAAGAAGCAAACCGTAGCGATTTCAAAATCACTAGCGGTTTGCGATTTTGCGATTCAGCATCGCAATCGCCGCTAGTGGAAAAGGGACAGTAAAGAAAACCTGAACTGAAAATTAAAAGTCAAAATAAGCATACACAAGTCATACTTACCTTCCATGTAGTCTACTCCTCAGTGTCTTTCTCCTGTCCCGTCATGTCCTGTTTGTCCACTGTGATCAAGGAAATTTTCCGTCCTCCATTTTGAAAATGGCCATTACCCATAACAGCTTTCTGGTCAGCACACAGTTAAACTGTAACATTGCCCACTTGAGCCATAGGGAAACATGGACATTACCTGGTACATCAGTTTTCCTCTCCGCTATAACTGACAGCAACTGATATTTTACTGACAGCAACTGATATATTTCAGATCTGACAAAATATTGTCAGAACTGCAAGGGATTATTGTCAGAAGAAAATGGTGAGCTTCTGAGAGGAACTGATGGAAAGGTAACTATGTAATGTTCATTTGAAGTTACCTCATGTGTTTATTTTAAATATTTTTACTTAGTACAGGTTCTCTTTAACCCATTTTAACTGAAATCTTTTTCACAATGCACTGCTATGGAAAAAACGTACTAACGCACATGAACGCATACCAGCGCATTAAGTGTAAAAGGGCCCTAAATTCATGCTATGTTATCAATAAGATGCATTTACACTGTCAAACAGAACACAAATGCATGATGGGATCGCCGGAATGCAAGTGCAAAATGCCAACCTGCTGCAATTTTCCCGCAGCCAGACCGCAAACATGAATCGGATGCAATGGAAGCCTAGGTGTGTCTGTTACCACTAGACTTCCTGCCGCACAAAAAAAAGCAGACCTGTCCCGTGGAAATTGTGCCCCTGTCCCGGCTCGCCCCATTGCTGCTTGTCCTGGAGACCAGGAAGCACGGGGCTTTCTGTTGGTTTGCAAAAGAACCAATAGGGGAATCCTTCTGCAACTGAGGAAATTCTCATTGGTTAATATCGACCAATTAGGATCCTCCCTGTACCTGGGTGGTATCAATTTTTTTAATTTTTTTTTTTTACAAACCAACAGGAAGCCCCATTCTTCCTGGTCTCCGGCGAGCGAGCGGGGACGGTGTGGGTTCTGAGAAAAGTGGTGGAAGTACCGGGGGAGAGGTGAGCGGACGGGACAGGTGGCGGCACTAATGCGGCGGCCAGGGTTACTAACGGTGCATCCCACTCGCATCCTGAATGGATTCATATTATTATTTATTGTATTTATAAAGCGCCAACATATTAAGCAGCGCTGGACATGAGTTTAGGTTACAGACAATATTTAGGGGTGACAAACAGCAATATGACAATACAGGAATACAAGAAAGGGAGAAGGGGCTGGAGGGCGCTGCCTAGTATTCTACTTTTACACTTACTCTAATTGAGTTCACCATAAAAATATCTGCCTCCTGCTGCAACTACCCAAGATAGGGTTACCCCCTAATCCCTATCTCTGAAAGGAGTTAAATTATGCAATAATAGGGAGTGCGCTGGTCATAATTTACTATAAAACTTTATTCAAGTCTGTATCTCAACTGACCTTGCCTAAAAGAGTACTATATCACACACATCCACACATACAGTCATACACAAGGAGCGTGCTGGTTCCCCTTTTAAAAAAGGTTACGTGAAAAAATGTTTTTTCTAGATACAAATAGATTCTGGAAAGCGGGGTCAGGTTTTAAAAATATATATATATATATATCTATTGATTGGTCATATATTCGAAATTTCCTCACACTTCCATACGTGGGTATGATGTTTAGTCCCCAAATGCTGAGTCCTTATATCCTCGGCATACGCGTTTGCACGCTCTTATTATGGATCATGTATGGCTGAAGTTAGCCTGCCAGTTTCTATTTTCCACAGCAGATGTCACAAAAAATCATGTGTCTCAAGTTCTCACCACTTCCCGTTATGGTACCCGGATCCAGTGGCCTCACCGACCTTGGGCGGATGCAGTCCCGCAGGCAACCTTCCTCACAGGTCCCTCCCGGTTATACCGCTCCTGGTGGCTCGCTCTAGGCCTAGGTTGCCCAGTTTCGCCGGTCTCCGTCGCGACTTCCGGTCCTTCACACCAGAGACTAGACGTCACTTCCCTGTGCGTCTCGCTCAGGTGTCTCAGGCTGCTTCCTTGCGTTCCACCTTCCACAACACCGTTAAAACAGTTGTGAGGGGCGCCCCGCTTTAACTGTGGAACAGCAACTTCCCTTCCCTTCTCCACGAAGTAAAAATACTAACAGCCTGAGAGCAAGCACGGCTGATTGTGGAAGGTGGAACGCAAGGAAGCAGCCTGAGACACCTGAGCGAGACGCACAGGGAAGTGACGTCTAGTCTCTGGTGTGAAGGACCGGAAGTCGCGACGGAGACCGGCGAAACTGGGCAACCTAGGCCTAGAGCGAGCCACCAGGAGCGGTATAACCGGGAGGGACCTGTGAGGAAGGTTGCCTGCGGGACTGCATCCGCCCAAGGTCGGTGAGGCCACTGGATCCGGGTACCATAACGGGAAGTGGTGAGAACTTGAGACACATGATTTTTTGTGACATCTGCTGTGGAAAATAGAAACTGGCAGGCTAACTTCAGCCATACATGATCCATAATAAGAGCGTGCAAACGCGTATGCCGAGGATATAAGGACTCAGCATTTGGGGACTAAACATCATACCCACGTATGGAAGTGTGAGGAAATTTCGAATATATGACCAATCAATAGATATATATATATATATTTTTTAAACCTGACCCCGCTTTCCAGAATCTATTTGTATCTAGAAAAAACATTTTTTCACGTAACCTTTTTAAAAGGGGAACCAGCACGCTCCTTGTGTATGACTGTATGTGTGGATGTGTGTGATATAGTACTCTTTTAGGCACTGTCAGTTGAGATACAGACTTGAATAAAGTTTTATAGTAAATTATGACCAGCGCACTCCCTATTATTGCAGGAATACAAGAAAGACCAGATCACATGGCACAGTATGAGTACAAGGTAATGCTTAGTCACTGGATGGGAGGAGCATGGAGATCACACAGCACAGTATGAGTACCAGGTAATGCTTAGTCACTGGATGGAGCATGGAGATCACACAGCACAGTATGAGTACAAGGTAATGCTTAGTCACTGGATGGAGCATGGAGATCACGAAGCACAGTATGAGTACAAGGTAATGCTTAGTCACTGGATGGGAGCATGGAGATCACACAGCACAGTATGAGTACAAGGTAATGCTTAGTCACTGGATGGGAGCATGGAGATCACACAGCACAGTATGAGTACAAGGTAATGCTTAGTCACTGGATGGGAGCATGGAGATCACACAGCACAGTATGAGTACAAGGTAATGCTTAGTCACTGGATGGAGCATGGAGATCACACAGCACAGTATGAGTACAAGGTAATGCTTAGTCACTGGATGGAGCATGGAGATCACACAGCGCAGTATGAGTACAAGGTAATGCTTAGTCACTGGATGGAGCATGGAGATCACACAGCACAGTATGAGTACAAGGTAATGCTTAGTCACTGGAGGGGAGCATGGAGATCACACAGCACAGTATGAGTACAAGGTAATGCTTAGTCACTGGATGGGAGCATGGAGATCACACAGCACAGTATGAGTACAAGGTAATGCTTAGTCACTGGATGGGAGCATGGAGATCACACAGCACAGTATGAGTACAAGGTAATGCTTAGTCACTGGATGGGAGCATGGAGATCACACAGCACAGTATGAGTACAAGGTAATGCTTAGTCACTGGATGGAGCATGGAGATCACACAGCGCAGTATGAGTACAAGGTAATGCTTAGTCACTGGATGGGAGCATGGAGATCACACAGCACAGTATGAGTACAAGGTAATGCTTAGTCACTGGATGGGAGCATGGAGATCACACAGCACAGTATGAGTACAAGGTAATGCTTAGTCAGTCACTGGATGGAGCATGGAGATCACACAGCACAGTATGAGTACAAGGTAATGCTTAGTCACTGGATGGGAGCATGGAGATCACACAGCACAGTATGAGTACAAGGTAATGCTCAGTCACTGGATGGAGCATGGAGATCACACAGCACAGTATGAGTACAAGGTAATGCTTAGTCACTGGATGGAGCATGGAGATCACACAGCACAGTATGAGTGCAAGGTAATGCTTAGTCACTGGATGGAGCATGGAGATCACACAGCACAGTATAAGTACAAGGTAATGCTTAGTCACTGGAGGGGAGCATGGAGATCACACAGCACAGTATGAGTACAAGGTAATGCTTAGTCAGTCACTGGATGGAGCATGGAGATCACACAGCACAGTATGAGTACAAGGTAATGCTTAGTCACTGGAGGGGAGCATGGAGATCACACAGCACAGTATGAGTACAAGGTAATGCTTAGTCACTGGAGGGGAGCATGGAGATCACACGGCACAGTATGAGTACAAGGTAATGCTTAGTCACTGGAGGGGAGCATGGAGATCACACAGCACAGTATGAGTACAAGGTAATGCTTAGTCACTGGAGGGGAGCATGGAGATCACACGGCACAGTATGAGTACAAGGTAATGCTTAGTCACTGGAGGGGAGCATGGAGATCACACAGCACAGTATGAGTACAAGGTAATGCTTAGTCAGTCACTGGATGGAGCATGGAGATTAGGCAAGTTAGGTTCACTCAGATGCATAGCATGGGTGCACAGTAATGGAGGTGCATGATCAGGTAGGACACAAAAGGAGGAGGACCCTGCCCAAAGGCTTACAATCTAGAGGGAGAGGTAAGGACACAAATGGTAGGGGACCAGAGTTCAGCTGCGAGTTTAGAGCACTTGTGAGGGGTAGTAGGCCAGAGTGAAAAGGTACGTTTTGAGGACCTTCTTGAAGGTGTTGAAGGAGGGGGCTGCCCTAATGGGTGGAGGTAGGGAGTTCCATAGTGTTGGATGCACAGTTTACGCACACCCTGCGTTTGTGGTGTAGTGTGGACCCGGCCGAATGCTCTCAGCACTTCTTTAACCCCCCCCCCCCCCCCCCTGGCGGTAGGATTACTTCTGGATTTTAGGGTCTAAAAGTGATACAATTTTTTTCACAAGGTTTTAGAACCTTGGAAGAAAAAAAATCCTATCGCTACATAGATCTGTGGCAGTTCTGCACTTGCCTTCCCTGGTTCCAGGGCTGCACTCTACCCTATAGTGAGAATCGCTGTCTATACTCGTGAGCATCTGAGGGCCAAAAGAAACTGGCTGCCAGCACCTGGATCCCGTGGAAGGTGAGTTACAAATGCCGGCTCTGCACATACCTCGAGTCAGGCTCGGGGTTACTTCTAAGGAGGCTAAAGAGGACCCAAGCCGAATCTAAAAGTTGAGAGAAACATGCTACCTGATCGGGGGGATTGTCTGATCAGGTAGCGTCCATTACCCCCTCTGCCAGCCGCTCCTATCTCCTGCAGTCCTTTAGTTTCTGTTCTGTGACCTTTTTGGTCACGATACTGCAAAAGCAGCTCTGTGCTCTCCTCTGAGAACAAAGGGCGCTGATTGGAGTGAAGGGGGCGGGGTTAGAAGGCTCTGATAGGCAGGGAAGGGGTATTATGCAGGAGTTTCTGTCCTGCAGTGGGCCGCCCCTTCCCCATAAGTCTGCCGACAAGCTGCTTATCAGCAGATTCGAGGGGGGGGTCGAGAGCGGCAAGGAAGGTCACACAAGAGGCATGTCCTTCAGATGGGAACATGCCTCTGTGTCCCTTGTTTACATTTAAAACTGCCTTGGGTACACTTTAAGTACACACATTTACATCAGTGGGGGGGGGGGGCTCTCAATGCCCCAGAAGCTTCACCAATCTTTCCTCCGCTGGCAGCATGGCCCTCTTCATCCTGGCGGCTGCACTGCGCAGGAGCCGGTGGGTTTGTGCCTGCCCAGTAGCATGGAGCTGCCCTTGCACAGAGGGAAAAGCCATGCATGAACGGCACCGTGCTACCGTGCATGCCAAGACCATCCTTCACACCTGCGCAGCACGTCCGCACTTATACGTGAAGGGGAATCTGTCGCAAGCAATCTTCTATGAGACCAAGGAAGTCTTAAAAGAGACTTATCGTCATTTTAAGTGCTTGTATAGTTGTGACCTATTCTGTAGATTTTCATGCTGTATCGGAGTCGCCCTTTAACATCCCATTATAATTTGCAGCGGTGTTTGTCTGCGGAGGAACACGGTGTACGCTCTCCCTCCGCTTGCAGCGAGCTGGGAACATTCTGTGTAACGTCCTCCAGACAGCTGGATGGATTATGTAACCTGAAATATTAATAGAACGTTATTGCGGCTGAGTGTGTATCACTTGGCATGCGGGACAGAATG
Organism: Hyperolius riggenbachi; assembly: GCF_040937935.1. Taxonomy (NCBI): domain Eukaryota; kingdom Metazoa; phylum Chordata; class Amphibia; order Anura; family Hyperoliidae; genus Hyperolius; species Hyperolius riggenbachi. The sequence goes on from NC_090646.1 coordinate 658,759,662, forward strand.
TTCTAGAAACAAGCAGGACAATTAGATACACCCTGCAGACTGTCATAATAGCCTGACCTGCAGACTCCCGTGTGCTGAGCCCTGGATGTAGGGGGGACACCGCATTGTGCAGGGCTGGGATTGGCTCCTCCTTCCTGGCAAAACTGTCAATCTATAAAGTGGTTTCCATGTGCTTCTGCTACATGCAAACGCCCCTCTGCATATCTGCTGCTACACTTACAAGAGATTTTAGCTTTTAAAGTGGAATTATACTCTGAAAACGAAAATTTCAGTAACTACTTTTAGATTTATCAAACATTTGAAAGAATTCCGTGTGTGTAAAAACATATACTTTTACTACAGGGAGCAGTACAAGCTTGCTTTATCTCTGAATAATCAGCAAATACAATCATTGCCGGCCAGGAGACACTCTGCCTGTGTCTTGATTCTGCCCCCTCCCTCTGCTGGATAGACATATCACCCTGGCAACAGCTGATTTGAGCAGAAAAGGGAGGAGGGCAGAGTGAAGAAACAGGCAGAGAGATTTCTGAAGAACAGACTATTAAATCTATTCAAATTCATTAGTGACCATTTTAAATTCTGTCAGAAAAAGGTTATCACAGAACACTGATCTTGTGATGTGGTGTCAACAGCCTGCCAAAAAGGTGTCTACTTGTCTTCTGCTTACCCAAGTAATAGCCTACCACCACGCCTAACAGTGGGAGACTTGCCAAATTGAAGGACCTGAGTGACTGAGTCTAGCTGCGCAGATCAGAAGTTCAGGGTCTCCGTCACCACAAATGGCTACTTTTGTTTCTAAGCTCCAGCACAGTCACCAGACAAACTGAAGCCTCCTTAGTGTAAAAAAACAAACAAAAATGTAATTATTATTATTTGTTGTATTTATAAAGCGCCAACATATTACGCAGCGCTGGACATTAATTTAGGTTACAGACAATATTTAGGGGTGACAAACAGCAATATGACAATACAGGAATACAAGAAAACCAGATCACACAGCACAGTATGAGTACAAGGTAATGCTTAGTCAGTCACTGGATGGGAGCATGGAGTTAGGCAAGTTAGGTTCACTCAAATGCATAGCATGGGTGCACAGTAATAGAGGTGCATGATCAGGTAGGACACAAAAGGAGTGAGGACCCTGCCCAAAGGCTTACAATCTAGAGGGAGAGGTATGGACACGAGAGGTAGGGGACCAGAGTTCGGCTGTGGGTTTAGAGCAATTGTGAGGGGTGGTAGGCAAGAGTGAAAAGGTGAGTTTTGAGGGCCTTCTTGAAGGTGTTGAAGGAGGGGGCTGCCCTAATGGGTGGAGGTAGGGAGTTCCATAGTGTCGGAGCGGCTCTTGAGAAGTTTTGGAGGCGTGCATGGGACTGGGTGATGCGGGGGACGGTCAGGCGAAGTTCATTGGAGGAGCGGAGTGAGCGGCTTGGTGTGTATCTCTGAGTAAGATCAGAAATGTAGGTTGGACAGGTTTTGTGGAAGGATTTGTAGGTCAGACACAATATCTAATAAGTAATAAGTCTTAACATTTGTATAGTGCTTTTCTCCTGTGCCGAGCCCTGCCTACTCCGTGTGCAGTATCTCAAATCTCTGCTACACATGCTAGATCACGTCGCCAGGTCTAGACCGCCCAACTAGTTTCATCATTAAGACTCATCAGGAGCCTTGTCTCAACAGACGATAATCTCTCTGAATGTTGTCTTTAGTTTACCCCACGTTGGCCCAAAACTTGTCTGAAACTCTATTGGTTCCCCTTGATAATATGGCTGGATAGTGTAAAGGTTAAGGGCTCTCTGCCTTTGTCATGGGAGACCAGGGTTTGAATCCTGGCTAGAGTTGGCACCTATTCAGTACAAAGCCCTTGGGCAAGACTTCCTAACACTGCGTCTTGAGCGCACCTAGTGGCTTCAGCTCTTGAATGTTTTGTGTTCAGCAGGAGAAAAGCGCTATACAACTGTTGGGATTATTATTATAGGATATAAATCTCCACTTACCCTGTCTTCTCTCTACCATTCCCTTTTCTAACGATTCACATGCCTGGCCAAGCCTATACATTTACAGTACGTTCTCTAAGGGAGTTCAGATCACATCTGTTCAGTCATTCGCTCTCCAGCGTCTATGTGGCCTTCTAGCAAATCAGGCTAATATTGATCCGGTAAGCTTCTTCTGGTCGGCACGCAGCCTCCTCCCCTGCGACTAGGAATTAGGTTCATTTTACCCAACGCCAATCAGCTGATGCTCTAAACACCATTCATCCTTCCCGCATTATCTGCTGCATTAGTCTTACCGTGGTGGTAATCTCCTCTTCCATCTGACATTATAAAGTGGTTAAGTAAAAGCCGTTCAGTGGCGCTCTCTCCCCCAGGCCAATCTGCTCTGCCTTCAGCTTCTGGAATAGATACGATTGAACTTCCACGTTCTGGAATCCCGTATATGTCCAAGCTTAGATCATCTACTCGCGGAGTGCAGAAAAACGACGTTCCCAAAAACAAGACAGTGCTTGCTAATTTCTCAGGTTGCTTGGTTGTACAGTCTTATTTATTACTATTATATTTATTGTACATTTATGTTGCCCTGATGCATTTCCCATATTGCTTTGCAAAAGTACTTTGAACAATTCACAATGCCAACTTGCATTCAGAAGGATACACAACTTGCATTCAAAACCGATGCACCAAAATTAACGGCGAATGTTAGCTTCCAAAAACAGTTTTCATGTAGTGTTCTGTACTGGACCCTTCCACCGCAATGAGGTCAACCTTCATGGAAGGGACCCTAACCTCTAATTATTAAACAAACATAGCGTGAACCTGGGGGAAGCTGGCCATAAAATGGTTTACACATTATAATTTTTTATTTTTTTTTTATATAACGGCAGAATTGGCAACGCAATGCAACTTGTTTCATAGTATTTTCTAGATTTGGTAAGACCAAATAATAGGAAGCCTGCATCAGTTCGGGTACCCGCGAGATACCCGAAATGCATGTCGGGTTCGGGTACCAGTTTTGATTTTAATCGGGTTGCGGGTCTGCGGGTACCAGATTCACCAGAAAGCGGATAGCGGCGGGTCGGGTTCGGGTCTAGTATCCAGGCATCAGGTCGGGTACCCGCGGGTTTCCTGAAATTCTGGTCGGGTTTGGGTACCAGTTTTGATTTAATCAGGCTGTGGGTCAGGTGCGGGTACCAGATTCACCAGAAAGCGGGTTGCGGGCCTCTAATCTAAACTGTATAGTCTGATTTCATGGGTGTGGTAAAATAATTGTTCTTCTAACAAACCCGGCCTTACAATGCATCTTTGACCTTACCACATCCATTTTTATGTTCCCCAGCAAGCCGTGCCAATTTAAGCCCGTACCTCTAAGTCACACCTACAGACCAGTATTTTTTTCCTCTCTCGGTACAACTTTAGCTCCCACTTGCGTTTTCTTTTAATGTGTTTGTGTGCTTTATTACGCTCTTGTGTGCCTTCAGACTGCCACGCTAGCAGATGAGGCCTTTCCCTCGGCGGTTTATTAAGGAAGCCGGTTTGCTGCATTATCCGTAGAGGAATGTTCTCGGCATTAGGCGCCGTGAAGCAGAGGCTGCCTCTGGACATGCTGGGATTGATCATTCTCCTGGAATGAGCTCAGTGGGTTTATTAACTGGGAGTTTATCACTATCGCTCTGCTCATCTAATTCCTGGGAGATTTCAGAGCTATCATCAGCCCGTTAGCTCTTCTAAGTGAGCAGCTCGAGATAGTGAAGAGCGCGGGGGAGATGGGTAATGACTCTTGGAAGGATTTCTAGTGTAAAGCTAATTACACAGCGGCGCTGGTTGATTGTGAGCACCCAGCTCTCCAGTCCTGGCATCTGCTCATGCTGCAGAGTGTTCCCAGTAGATTGGGCCTATTTGGGGGAGTCGTAAAGAATGAGTTTAGCAACTTGAGTGTAAAACATGCGTGTTGCAGCTTCAGTGCCTGCTTCACTGAAGACCCTTTTACATGTTTGGAAACCATCTATGAAGCTTTTGAGGTTTAGGTCCTTACGATGAAATCCGTCTATGATGTTTTTGAGTTGTAAGTCCTTAGAATGGAAACCATCTATGGAGTATTTGGGCTATTAGTCCTGAGGATGGAAACCATTTATGAAGTTTATGAAGCTTTTGAGGTTTAGGTCCTTAGGATGAAATCCATCTATGAAGCTTTTGGGGTGTAAGTCCTTAGGATGGAAACCATCTATGGAGTCTTTGGGGTGTAAAGGCAGCCATACACTGGTCGAGTGCCACCAGATCGACCAACAGATAGATCCCTCTCTGATCTAATCTGATCACAGAGGGATCTATTGGCTGCCCAAACCCTGCACACAGATTTTGAATTCATTGGAGCATGAAATCGATTCACAATCTGTGGCGCTGCCGCTGTCTGCTGCTCTCAGTAATACATTACCTCTCCGCTGGCGCAAGTCCCCGCTGTCCCTTTTGTTCATGCTGGGCATCTTCTCTTTACTTCCTGTCACGTCCTGTGCGCTCTACTGTTTGAACTTCTTCTGATAGGACGGGACAGGAAGTGAAGAGAAGATGGCCAGCCGGAGAGGGGACAGCGGGGACTCGCGCCAACGGAGAGGTAATGTATTGCTTTGTCGGTCGTCTGGCCAATCTAACGCCGCTTTCAACGCGCTCCCGACCCACCGGCGATCAAGAGAAATTTTCCGCCGGGACAGATCAACAGGATAAGTCGATTTCGTTTGAGTTATCAATTTAACAGCAGATTCGATCAGTGATCGAATCTGCTGTATATTGACGGAAATTCGAAGCAGTGTATGGGCACCTTAAGTCCTTAGGATGGAAACCATTTATGAAGCCTTTGTGGTGTTAGTCTTGAGGATGGAAACCATCTATGAATGAAGCTATTGGGGGGCAAGTCCTAAAGATTAATGACCAGATTGTGTGGTTACTTAGCGGGTCTTTTTTTTGTGCAAGGTCATATGAACAGCTTGATCATGACGGCTTGTCTGTAGATAATTGGTGGTCTGTATATACAAGAGTGTTTGCGAAGGTGAGAGGGGCAAAAAAAAAAAATAGTTTGGACTAGTAGTTTAGTTTGATGCTCCGCGCCTCCTAGGGACCCATTGAGACAGGGCCTGTAATCCGTGAGGACCGAGACCCACTACATATCGGCAGTCGCAATCTCTTCACGTTTTGTAAAGCGATTTCATCAGCGGTGCCTTTTGTAGCAATTTTTTTCTTTGTGATTAGCAATTTGCTGTTTTGCGAGGGATTTTGGGTGATTTCTGGATAGTACAAGAGCAGCGAAATCCCTTTGATATCGCCATGTATAGCGACTGAAAAGCAATTATGCAGTGACCCTATCCTTAAAGAGAATCTGTAAGGAAAAAAGTGCCCCTATGGGGTACTTACTTCAGGAAGGGGACGTTTCTGGATCCTAATGAGGCCTCCCCCATCCTCCTGTGTAGCCCCAGTCCAGCTCTGGCTCCCCCTGCAGCATGTGACGATATTTACCTTTGCGATCTAATGCACAATGATCATCTTCCCCCTCGACTGACAGAAATAGTTCGGCCCGATTGGGTCCGCTCTACTGTGCAGGTGGAAAGACGCCTGCGTCTGCACAGTAGAGCGGACCCGCTATTTATACTGGAGTTTGAGGGGGAAGATGGCACTGCGTCTGCGCTGGATCCCAAAGGTAAATATTTATATCTGTCCCATCATCCCGACATTGGATCAGTGCTGCACAGGAGGAAGGGGAAGCCTTATTAGGATCCTGAGGCGCCCCCTTCCCCGAGATAAGTACCCCCAGTGGCTCTCTTTTATCTTACAGGTTCTCTGTAAGAACCTTGAATGGCGATTACTATGCAAAAGAATGCAGGCAGCACAATTGCAATTTGTCCAAAACGCAGTCTCTCCAGTGGCACCCCTCCATTCACTTTCATTGGCATAGCGATTTTTGGAATCGCTGCCAATTCCTAGAAAGCATAAATGGCTGCTGAAAGCGATCTAGTGGGTCCGAGGCCTGGAACACACTAAAGCGCTTTTTTGAGTGTTTAGGGAGCGCTTTAAATCGCTAGCGATTTCCCTAAACTCTCTGCCAATGTAAATAAATGTAACAAATTCTACAGTAGCGACTGAGATTAGCAAAATCGCAATTGCAGGACATGCAACACTTCGGGAGCGTTTGTGCTTCAATGTAAAGTATTGAAGCGCTGGAAAATCGCTCATGAATCGCTACCCATAGCAATTTGTGTGCGATTTTAAATTACTGCAAACTGTAAAAAAAAATGATTTGAAAGCACCGAGCAGAATTAAAATCGCAAATCGCTATCACAATCACTGGCAAAAAGCTTACACTTTTTAAAATCGCTCCCGAAATCGCCGGAAAACGCTCATGAAATCGCCTACAAAATGCTACTTAAAAACTCTAGCAATTGCAAATTGTAGTGCGTTCCAGGCCTCAGGCTGATTTATCAGTACAAGTTCAGACCGCTATTGCAAGTGCTGAGCAGACACATAAAACGGCCAATCAGGTTTTTACCGCTAAAGTAAATAAGTGAACCTTACTCAGAGCAACTGCTCCAGTTTTGCTCCAATTGTCCTTACACTGGTCTTGATAAATCTCCCCCTTGGATTCTAATTGGTTCCTCTGGGTCACAGCGCCATTTGTACTCCTGTTTTTTGTGCATAGAGATCTGCATCCATTGTCTTCTGCCTAGTACAGCAGGTAGTCCTTCTCCTGGCACTGATGCCAAGTTAATGTACCACCCGTTTGGCAAATTTGTTTAGAGCTTAAAGCAGACCTGAACTCAGAACTTCCTCTCTGCTCTAAAAGATAAGCAACAGCGTAATAACATTTAAAGAGAAACCGTAACCAAGAATTGAACTTTATCCCAATCTGTAGCTGATACCCCCTTTTACATGAGAAATCTATTCCTTTTCACAAACAGACCATCAGCGGGCGCTGTATGACTGATATTGTGGTGAAACCCTTCCCACAGGAAACTGAGGACCATGGTGCTGGCAGTTTCCTGTCTCTGAACCTCGTTGCATTGTGGGAAATAGCTGTTTACAACTTTTTCCAACTGCCAAAAAAGCAAGCAGCAGCTACTTCCACTGATATCACCTGCCAGCAGTAAAAATGTCACCGTGTGATAAATGTCTGCATGTAAATCAGGGAGAGGAAAGCTTTTACAATGGGCAAACACTGACTAAATCATTTATACATAATTATTGTAAAATTAAGTACTTTTTTTTTTTTTTTATTACATTATTTTCGCTGGAGTTCCTCTTTTAAAGAAAAACATTTCTTTGTTACAGCTGATACAAATCCTGCAATAATTCTGCAGTGTCTACGTCCTTCTTTCATGGAAGCAGACATAGGGTTAGCATCCTGTGTTTACTAATTAGCTCAGGGGAGAGATCACATTACACTGGTTATTTGTCCCAGATGAGGGGGAATTAGACAAGCTTAACTCTCTAAATATACACAGGGTAGATTTCTCTGATTTTCCTTCTGCCCTGCCCTGTGCAAGAGTTCAGCTCCACTTTAATGGTCAGCTGATGTTTCATCTGTGGTGTAGTGAATACAGCTGATAAAGCAAAATATGCACCAGAACAGGCTATCGCTTTACATCCTGCCTGTGTTGGAGTGCAGGGAAGCCATTTTGCGCCTCCAGCCCTCTTGTCAGTGATCTGAAATGGTCTTTTGCTGTGAAGCGGCAACATCCAGCGTCTCTCAAGGGGGTGAAAATCTCTTTGGTCTCTGACCTGCCTGCGTCTTTGCTAGTCAATAGCGCAGCTGTTAGACGCCGCGGCCTGTCACTGATTCTGATTTGGTAGTAGTTTAACCTTGATCCCGGTCTCCGTGGTAACGGGAGGGAGCCCCTTCTCTGCCACACGTCGTGTCTCCGGGCGATCTTTCAGAGCTGGAAGAGTCTCCGAAGAGGGTTCGCTTTACGGGTTAAAACATTGGCATCGATTTTACACTGGCCTGTGTGGCTGAGCGCAGCTCAGTTTAACCGCCGCGGCCGTCGACCGCGAGCTATAAGGATCTGTGTAATTTACATCGAGGGGAACATTATAGCCTGACGTTATGTTGATTAAATGCACATTTAGGCGTTTAATAGGGAGAATTTGTCTTATTTCCACACTGAAAATGAGTTCATTTTTATGAAGGTAAATATTCTGCGATAGGTACTTATCGGTCATTCTGCAGAAAAGCGCTCTTGTGATTAGTGGCTTTCAATGATTAGAGTGGTTTTTTTTGCACATCAGTAGTATTGAGCAAGATTTATGAAACTGTAATGGAGTTGTCTATCTGATGGGTAAATCTCTCCTCTTTATCCACTTCAAAGGGAAATTAAATTAGTTTCATGTAGGTTTATGAAGTGGCGATTTTATTTTTTATTATTATTAATCTTTTTCTGACTGGTTTATAAAGGAACTAGCAGACCTAAGCCCGTGAACATAACAGGCTCTAGGCCTCGCTCACAACCCACCCCTGTGACCACCGCCACATGTCAGCGCGCATGGCCCGCATGCGTAGCAAGGATGCCCACGCATACTCCCGCCCCCTTGGCCCCGTCCTTCTCTTGTCCCAACGGCCGCCCGCGTGCCACACATGCACATTAGCACAAAAGCACGGACACAGGGACTGGAGGGGACGCATAGACACGGGGTTTATACTATAGGATATGTACTACAGGGCAGGACTGGGTTGATGAATTTGTCAAGCCTTATTTGGTTTCGAACGCCAAAAAGCAGCAATAGCTGAGTGCTTGGAGGCAGTTTTCCACTAGCAAATGCAATCGCGCTGTTTGCGATTGCGCAGGCTGCTTTTCCCACTTGCTGCGATTGCGGCATATCGCTATTGGGAACAGAGTGCTATCCCAGCGAGAATCGCGCCGGCTGGCGATTGCCATTCAGGAAGAAAACGAATCACAGTAGTAGAGAATGAGAACCGCGATTGACATGTTACTGCAGTGCTCTAGTGATCTGTGATACGCGTTTTGAAGCGGATGGCATCTAGTGAAAAAAGAGCCCCAAGTCAGAATTAAACGTCATCCCAATCGGTAGCTGATGGCCAAGTCAGGTAAAAACAGCGCAGAAGATTTGGGCGCAGCCACTGGCCCTCAGTCAGTAATTTGGGCACCATCAAAAGTAGGAGTTCAAATTACAATAAAATCGGAGCAATCCGGCCACCAGCAATAGCTGGAAGCCGAATTTGTGTCGTACCCCACAGTCACTGGCGTCCTGGAGGAGGAATAGTAATTACCGCCACCGGGACTTTTGCAGCAGCTAGGGCAGTTTTTTTACTTTGTACCGCGCCCAAATATCCCGGTGTCTTAATTATGTGTCAGCGTTCTCCCCAGAAATGTTTTCAAGCTGTGTGGCATGAAAAGGTAGCTGGATGGGACGCAATTGGGGGGAATGCAGGGCCGGCACAACTCTGCTCATAGCGTGAGAGGAGGATGAGGTGAGCCAGTGACAGCCGGGTGCTCCCCAAAATTAGCCGGGTGGAGCACCAGGCTAAAAGAGCCTGTGGAGAACACTGCATGTATTCATTGATGCCCCCATTCCCATGAGAAATCTTAACCTTTTCTCATATAGAACAAAGATTTCTATTCGAGATATTGTGGTGAAACCCCTCCCATAGTGTGATGTCATCATTGCATTGTGGGAAGTAACATCTGTTTCAAAACTGACAAGCAAGTAGTATCTCCCTCTGTGCATAGAACTCTCATTGAAGGACCACTACGGCGGGAAAAAGGTAAGTAATCGGTTAAAATCTGTCCATCTCCTCATGGGGGGATTCTCTGGGTTTTCTTTGTTTTCAAAAGCATTTCCTGAACGGCAGTTGGTAAATCTAACTGCCATAAAAGCGTGCAAGCGAGTGGGGAGGGTGGTTGGTATCTTACTATTTTGGCAGTTAGACTTCCTTTCAGGAAATGTTTTTGAAAGCAAACAGAAAAAAAAGCTTGTGAGAATCCCCATGAGGAGATGGACTAGTCCAAAACCTGTCAGATTTTAACTGCTTACTTTTTTACTTTTACTTACTTTTTTATCTTCTTTTTTTTTTTTTTTTTTTGCTATAGTGGTCCTTTAATGCTGGATCCACATACCTTTTGGACTTTTGTCTCATTTCCCCCACTTTAGACTCTCCGTGTCCACAGGGCACTCAGCACCAGGGTCACAGTGACCCCAGAGGTTTGGGGCAGCGTTACCATGTGGCCTTTTGATTTTCTCCTAACGGCATTTAGTTCAGCGATCCACTTACTTTCCTGGTATTCTCTGGCGTATAGAGGGAAAGCCAAGTTTAGGCTTGTGAGTTCAGTTGTGCTGTAACGGGGACTAGTTGTTTTGTTTATTATATATATAATGCTCAGAGTTTCACTTCTAATATGATGCTCTTTCTCCTCCTCCCCAGGATTAACAAGTGCTCATCACAAAGCTGACCAGATGTCGCATAAAGCTGACATTGCATCTTCCAACAGCTTGACCAAAAGGAAGCCAACGGCTGACTTGGCCTCCATGCCTCCCAACCCTCTGCTGTCCTTCTTCTCATCCTCCAATGAGTCAGGTTGGTATTACTTATGCAATAAGAGTGCTTAAAGAGATGTGCCTTGGGGGTTGTATTCCTTATGCAAATAGTACTTAGAGATGTGCCACTTGGGGGGAGGGGATGGGTAGTATTCAATATGCAATAAGAGTGTTTACAGAGATGTACCACTTGGGGGTGGTATGCCTTATGCAAACAGTGATTACAAAGACGTGCCACTGGGGGGGGGGGGGGGTATTTCTTATGCAGAGTGATTACAGTTGTGCCACTTTGTGGAGTATTCCTTACGCAAATATTCATTATAGATATGTGCCACTTGGGAATGGTATTCCTTATGCAGTAATAGTGCTTACAGAGATGTGCCACTTGGGGGTGGTATTCCTTATGCAATAATAGTGCTTACAGAGATGTGCCACTTGGGGGTGGTATTCCTTATGCAATAATAGTGCTTACAGAGATGTGCCACTTGGGGGTGGTATTCCTTATGCAATAATAGTGCTTACAGAGATGTGCCGCTTGGGGAAAGACCTCTTCTTCTTTTGGTTTTACTCTGCTCAGTTTTCAGCTCAGCTTACCCATGATCTACTTTTGGAGTTTTCAGCTTTCTGCAGATAGCAGGTCCACTTATGCCAAGCTCCCGAAAAATGTTGGATAACACAGCTAAAAGTCCCTAGTATCCGGCATAGTCGTAGAGCAACTGGTGCTGGATATGTGTGCTTGCCATTGCCTGAGCAACCGGCCGAAAAAACACAACACCCCCCATCCTGGTCCAGCCCCATCTTCTAGCCTTCCTATCGCTTCTAACAGCTTTCCTGCATCCTCTGTGTCACCTGACCCATGTCGTGTCACCTGACCCATGTCGTGTCACCTGACCCATGTCGTGTCACCTGACCCATGTCGTGTCACCTGACATGCCGGGAGCCCTACATGGAAGATGCAGGAAAGTCACTAGGAGCTACAGGAAGGTCAGCAGACGACACTGGGCACTCGAGTATTTATTTTTTGCTGTAAAACCTACAATAAATTTCCAAAGCAATAATCCCTGTTATCCCCCCAGGCTTGCCGGTTAATTAAGACTTCCGATTGCCTGATGTCCGGATAACGGGGACTTTGCTGTGTTGTGAAAAAGTTTAGTTAGAAAGATAAGTTTAAACTTTTTAAAGAGGACCTGAACTCAGAACTCCTCTCTGCTCTAAAAGATACACAACAGCACAATGACCTTTGAGCAAAAAAACATTTCTTTCTTACCACCGATACAAATCCTAAAATAAATCTGCACAGTTTCTACTTCCTGATTCATGGAAGCAGACATATTGTTTACAGCCTGTGCTTTCAAATGGGCTTATCTGCCATAGGCAGTCATGTGACACGGGGGGAGATCAAATTACAAGTAGTGATTAGACACAAATGAGAGGGAATTACACAGGCTAATCTCTTTAAATACATACAGGGTGCATTTCTGTTATGTTTTCCTTGTGTCCTGTGCAAGAGTTCAGGTCCACTTTAAAGTATACTGAGCACCTAGGAGGTTGTAAGTGCAGAAACCCTCAAACGTCGTCCTCAGAGAGGTTTGTTAATTGTGTGTGTGTGTGTGTGTGTGTGTGTGCGCGCGCTCACCCGGCTATTGCATATTTCCCATGAGCATAGATTACTATTCCCCCTCTAGGCTGCCATGGACTCGGGTAAGATGCAATTCGACTTCCAGCTGTTGCTGGCGGCTTAATTGCACTGTTTTTTTGTTTTTTAGTAATTTGGGCTCTGTTTTTTTGCTGGCGCCCAAATTACCCTGCTCCACTATAGCTGTTATTCACATTGTTGTCTATGGTGGCCCCTTTTTTTATTTTTACCGGGCAGGAGATACAGTGCATTGTTGTGGTTACAGCTCCCAGGCAGGAGATATAATCACATCAATGGGAACTACATCTCCCAGCGTCCATTGTGCTGTTTTGGTAAGAGTCCCGACTCTAAAGGGTAAACCTCATCGCTGGTGTAAGGGTCTAGTACACAATGCTATTGCATGCGATCCATTTTGGAAGCGAATGTTCCCTATCTTTAGCCACATAATCTTGCAACCTACTTGTTGTTAATGCTTCTGGTCTTCCAGCTTGATGTGTCAGGAGTGCAGAGGGTTAATGATTGTATGTATGTAAATTGACCACTCCCCTCAGGACCTGCTGTACTATTTAAAATCCTAGTCCCCAAGCAGGGTGAGCATAGCCCCTCCTTCCTTGTATGTATGCAGCCCATTTATCGGATGGTGTAAGTAGTGCAGTGTGCTGCTCCCAGGCCTTCTTAGAATGATTTATGTGCATGCGTGTGTTCCCTAGAATGGTTCAACCTGACAGGCCTCAGTGGGAATGCATGGAATGTTTGCTTGTATGCTGCCTGGTATAGGTAGAGTAGGGCACCCTTTCCTGAAGAGGAAACCTCATCGCTGTTGTAAGGGTCTAGTGCACAATGCTATTGCATGCAATTTTGGAAGCAAATATTTCCTTTCTTTAACTGCATAATCTTGCAACCCAGTTGTTTAATGCCTCTAGTGTTCCAGGTTGATGTGAGTGTCATAAGTGCAGATGACTAATGATTGTTTGTTTTTATTAACAGTGGTCACCACATCAGATTGTAAACTGGGGTGAGATTAGTGGTCACTTAGCTTTGAAGATTTTAACGGCTGATGGGCAGCACAATGGCATAGTGGTTAGCGTATTCGCCTTGCAGTGATGGGTAACTGGTTTGAATCCCAGCCAGGGCACTATCTGCAAAGAGTTTGTATGTTCTCCCAGTGTCTGCATGAATTTCGTCCAAGGCTGTGGAGTCGATACAAAAAAATCTGACTCAGACTTCTCAGTTTATGAAACCTGCGACTTCAGGTACCCAAAACTACACCGACTCTTCGACTCCGACTCCTTAGTCCTGTGATCTGCAAACTTTGCTCTACAGCTGTTAAAGGACTTCCGAGGCCAAATATTAAAAAAACGTGAAATACCTGGTTCGTTCTTGTAGGCACGGAGGACGCCCTCCGTGCTGTTCCGCCGGGTCCCCGCCGCTCAATAGCCCCCCGGGCCGCTCCCGACCCCACGACCCGGACAGGAAACAGCCTCTAGCGTGGATCGGGGGGCTGGCCCTAGAGCTGCGCAGCCGCACTCACGGCTATGCGGACTGCGCAGCCGCGTCCAGCTCCGGCGGCCATATTAGTGCAGGTAGGAGAGCCCGACCCGGGTCGGGAGCGGCCCGGTGGGCTATTGAGCGGTGGGGACCCGGCAGGAGGGCACGGGGGGAGGGCACGGACGGCGTCCTCCGTGCCTATAAAAGCGAACCAGGTATTCCACTTTTTTTAACATTTGGCCTCGGAAGTCCTTTAAGGAACTACAAGTCCCACAATGCGTTTGCCTTTATGAATCATAACTGTGGCTGTCAGACTCCTGCAATGCATTGTGGGACTTGTAGTTCCTTCAACAGCTGGTGAGCCAAGTTTGCAGATCACTGCCTTAGTCTAAAGCTACGTACACACATGCGACAACGATCGTTCATTGTGAACGATGAACGAACTTTTAATTGACGAAAGAACGACGAAGTAAAGTTAGTTTTAAAAAGTGTGTAACGATCTGATCGTTAGAACGAACGTTGCATCACGTAAAGCAACGATTGCGCTTGCGCATAAAAATGAAAAGTTCCTTGGAGAAATAGTGAAATGCGCATGTCAAGCCTAGTACGAACGACCATTTTCCAATGATGTACTACTTTTGCAAACGATCGTCGTTGGGAAAAATCCACCAAGCTAGATCGTTCGTTTTTAACGATCTAGCTCGTCCGTCGTTAGACTTAATGGTCGTTGGCTGCTTTTTTTTTTAAACGAATGTCGTTTGAAACGATCGGGGAACGATCGCTTCAAACGACTATAGTCGCATGTGTGTACGCACCTTTATACTTCCCAGGGCTGTGGAGTTGGTATAACTCCATAGAGAACTCAGACTCCACAGTCCTGGTTTCCTCCCACATGTCAAAGCGTACAACTAAGTTTATTGGCTTCCCACTAAAATTAGCCCTAGACTACAATGGACATATGACTATGGTAGGGATTAGATTGTAAGCTCCTCTGAGGGACAGTTAGTGACATGAGCTTATGCACTCTGTACATTGCTGCAGAATATGTCAGTGCCATATAAATACTAAATAAGGTGTTATTTCAAAAAGAAATAAGTTGTGTCTTCTTGAGGAATAAAGATGTTCTCCTGACAAAGGACACACACAATAATTGGGTGTATCTGCAGTCCAGATGTTGGGATCATTTGGAGGAATATAGAAAAAAAAAGCTGTTAATGGGAAAATTGGGCGTCACCGTTAATTTCCTGTAATTTTCCAGAATGTCTTTGAAACTGTCTTTGCTGAGAGACTTCTGAGATGGCGGGCCCAGATGTTATGCAGAAAATAAAATCTTTCCTCCAATCGCCCTGGGGCCAAACTAAACTGATAAACTGTATAATGAGCTCTAAGTAATTAAGACCACACTTTAATATTGAAACATGCTATATTCCACGGTTTGACCAACTCCTCCTTTTTCTCAATTTTTTTTTTTTTTTTTTTAGACAATTTAAAGCAACATAAATTCCTGTTTTCAGATTTTTGGACCAAGCAGAATAAGCTGTAATCAAAGAATAATGAATAAAATTCATTACTTTTGTATTTACAATATTCATTTATAAATGATATAGGCCTCAATTCACTAAGATCATGCTGGAGATAATAAGGCAAGAGAAAACTTACCTCCACACAGTGAGAGAGTTCTTATCTCTTCATTCCTTAAGTTACCTCCTCTGTAGTTAATTTACCTCCTCTGTAGTTATTTTCACACGAAGTTAATAAACAGCCTGTCTTTAACTGTGGAGTTATTTTAAGGATTGGAGAGTTAACTTAAAGACAGAAGAGTTAACTTTAGGTTTGCCTGAGGTAAAATGTTTCCTGAATATGACATGCCTCATCACCATGGTAACAACTCTAGAAACGTTATTAAAGACAGGAGATAAGCTTAGTGAATTGAGGCCATAGTCAGTGTTTGCCCATTGTAAAATCTTTCCTCTTGCTAATTCACTTTTAAAATTTATCACTGGCAGCAACAACTTTAATAACAACTTTAGTACGGGCAGGTGCTCTCTGGGGAATGTTTCTGAAAGTTCCGAAGCCAGTAGAAAAGATCTCTGGTCTCCCAGAATGCTTGGGGGGAGGGGGGCGAGATACCGCATAATAACCTATCTAGGCTAAGCTTCAGTGAGGAGAGGGGGGTACATTCCAATACACAGCTATAGGAAGTGTTTCTGTAACTGAAACCAGGATATTTAACATAAAAAGTGGGTGAACTGCAAATATTAGAGAATAATGCAATGTTATAAAAAAAGCTTTATAACTGAAAACAAAAATGAGACCATTTTCTTTGCTACTAATGTTAATTATCCATAATACTCATACAATTCATTACATCATTCGTTTTGGGTTTTTTTTTCCCTTCAGTGTCACTTTAACTTTGTTGTATTGATACCCATTCATCAGCACTAAAGAAATACATGTAAGCCATACTTAATGTGGATCCGAGATAAACTTTTACTCATTGCATAATTGTGTTCCTTTCATACAGTTTATAGAACATTTCTCAAGCCAAATAGTTTTTTGTTTTAACACTCTTATTCCCTATAAACTAAACAAGCCACGCCCACAGCTTTTCAGAGAGCCTTGGCATTTTCAGACAGTAGCAAGGGCTTATGGGAGCTTGGTCTGGGCAGGAGGAGGTTACTAGCCATTGATTTCAGAGGCAGAGGGGAGGAGGAGAGGGGATTGAATTTACACTCAGGCAAGCTGATAGCATCTCCAGCCCTTAGCCTGTGACAATGTGACAAACAGAACATGGCTACTCTCATTTATTACAGGAATAAATAATCATAAACTTTTGCATCTAAACTTTAGATAAGATATATAGACAAGTTACTCGTTATAGTTAGTTTTTCATCTCGGATCCACTTTAAAGGACATGGAGGCTGCCATATTTATTTTCTTTTAACCTGGCTGACCTTCTGTTCCACTGCCTCTAGTACTTTGAGCCATAGACCCTGAATGAGCATGTACGATAAATCAGATGTTTGACTGGATTAGCTGCATGCTTGTTTCAGGTGATTTAGACACAATTGGTACATGAAAGATCAGCAGGACAGCCAGGCAACTGGTATTGTTTTAAAGAGAATCTGTACTGTAAAATTCTTACAATAAAAAGCATATCATTCTATTCATTACGTTCTCCTGGGCCCCTCTGTGCTGTTTCTGCCACTCCCTGCTGCAATCCTGGCTTGTAATTGCCAGTTTTAGGCAGTGTTTACAAACAAAAGACATGGCTGCAAACCAGAGTGTGATGGGCTGAGAGGAGAGCTTGGAGATGGTGTGTAAAGCTTCTGCCTATCGCAAGAAGTGCTGCACATTCCACATATTGCAGCCTGAGCCCGACAGAGGAAAGGAGATAAGATTTATTACAGAGACAGTGCAACTAGAAAAGGCTGCAGTATGCCAGAGCACATTAGAACAGGTATAGGAACTTATAGGATAGAAGAAATAAGGCTCAAAATTTTGTTAGTCTCTTTAAAGGAAATAAATATGTCTGCCTCCATATCTCTTTCACTTCAAGAGTCTTAACGGCCTCCGGGTCCCAAACGTACACACCTTTATTTAAGCTATGTTCGATGAATACTTTCTTTTTTTTCTATGATGTCAATCATACCTCAACCTCCCCGAAATAAGCTTGGTCATTAGTCCTTCACAGCCGTGTATAACTGTATTCATTACTTATTTATTCAGTTTTACTGTTGAGATTGTTTCTGTACACATGACTAACTCGGCATGTTTGTAATTTTATAGCCAACGCTTCACTACGAAACCGCTTTAAACGCTGTGAGATTGAAGCCATCCAGTCTGAGGTGAGGAAAATGTGCAGCTACAACAAAATTATATCCACCAAAAAAAACATGGATCACGTCAACAAGATCCTAAAGGCCAAGAGACTACAGAGACAATCCAAGACCGGCAATAACTTTGTGAAGAAGAAGAGAGGTCGCCCCAGAAAGCAGCCCGTCTTGTTCGATGAGGATTCCAGAGACCAAATGCCCATTTTGGAAAAATGTGTTGACCTCCCCAACAAGAGAGGTCAAAAGTTTAACTCCCATGAACTGGAGGGGAACCGCCTTGAAGCAGTCATGGACACCATTGAAGCCGTCATACACATGGCAAGAGAAACTCAGAATTCTCGAACGCAAAGAAACGGGAAAAGGAGACTTGTCGAGGAGGAAGAAGTGAAGGCAAAACGACACCGAAAGAGACGAGGAGGTTCTGAAACTACTCACTGACGTGACTTTGAACGTAATGGTTTTAAGTTGATAATCAGGCTTACAGTGGACTAAAAAGGGGTAGAAGAACCTGCAATTGAGGCTGCAGCAGAACCCAGTGTTTTCATTCATTTCCTTAAACATTACAGAATGACTGCTATGTACAGCGGGTTATGGTTGACTCTCTTGGCACTAGACTTCGAACCTGTTTTTTTTGTTTTTCTATGTCATATGTAACTGTAAACTCATCAATAGGATAAAAACGTTCCACTTTATATGGCGGAATTCTGTTTTACTAGACAGTTATGATACATGTATTTTTACCCATAAAACAAAATATTTCTGAAGGCCGATGGGGGGGGATTAAAAAAAAAACAAAAATGTAAAAAATGGTTACATTAATCTATTCCTATTACTCCTTGCCATTGTCATTTTATTTGAATTACCACGGAATACACGTACCTCAAACGACATGTACACACAGATGTGCATACAATTTGTTTAGCGGCAATAACAACTTAAATGTATCTATTTACTGTGGTACTTTGCATGAAATAACATCGTATGATCTTCAGAACCATTTGCTGATTTGTGTTTCCCATCCTGAAATATGATGCCTCTTTTTTTTCTTTTTCCTTTTTATGTGTCCTTAAAATATTGAACTTAAATGTAACAGGATATGTTCATTTAAGTAGCTCTTATTTATGTGAATGTTTACCTAATATATTACCTTACTACAAGTTTAAACATGGCCATGCTTAGGCATTATTTCCATTTTTTTATACCCTTTGCCTTTTTATATCTTTATTTGATAATTGGAAAGTATATGTGATAGCAAAGTTCCTCCATTCAAAAGCCGTTTTCTTTGTATCACACTAGTCCTTTACACATATATATATATTTTTTTCTTGAACAGTTTTAGTTCATTGTTTTTATTCATTACCAAACGTTCCAATGTGTGGTTACTTTAAACGGAGTGTATAGTGTTTTTTTATATAATTATGTTTAGTGCTAATAAAATGTATTTTTTTAAATTTGAAAATATATAAAATTGATTCGGTATGTTTCACTTGCTGGTTTAAATGGTAAGCTTTTGTAAATAGAAATTTCTGTTGCTTCACTGCAGAAGTCTACAGACTTGGTGACTACTGTCGCTATGGACTTTATCTTTACTACACGGTAGTAAAACAAGTTTTGTTTTTCTAAATATAAACTTTCCAGTCAGACTAGCAGGTGGAGCTATACAAAATAATAATTTGTTATATTTCTGGCAATATTTTTTTTTAAGAAAAAAAAAATATTTAAAAAAAATGTAGGGTTTTTAGTGCTAAACTTAATAAAGTTAAAAAAAGAAAATTATCACTATACATTCCCTCTAAAGCTGAATTCCAGGTAACAGTTAAAAAAAAAAGTTGCATATACTTACCACAGCTCACTACCGTCTGCACTTTTCTGAAGTGGTGGCTATGTGATATGGTACCCATTATGCTATGTATCTGTGCCCCAGACCCCCTCAGCAATGAGGCCCAGGAACACGGAGAAATAAAGCAACATTTGACGTTAATTCTGGCACTTAACATAATTTTATTTTTAACTTAATAAATCTAAATTAGCAGGCATATATTTAGTTTTGTTGTTTTTAAATAAAGTTTGTAATTCATGTTTTAAGATTTCCGTTTACAAATCCTGATTATTGTAAACACTAAATTGGCTCGTACCTCAATAACCACCAATGTGGCAAATCGCTACCCGAGTCCTAGCTGTCCACCATAGTGGACAACTTTTAAAAAAGTTAAGACCAGTAGTTGAATAAAAAATAAATAAAAGGGTAGCTGTAGTTAACATAATAGTAAGATATCGACAAGTGTTTGTTACAATATAAACAAGTGTTCTTATACAAGGAAAAAAAACTATCCAATTTCCCCTCTGCAACTGTTCATACTTAAAAGCCTTGTTGGAGATGGGAAACCCAAACTGTGGTTGCCTTAATTTTTGTTTCTTTTTGTACATAATGTAAGTATTACATAATCAGTCTGCATGAGTGCAAACTGTCTGTGACTTAAGTCTGTTTATCGGTTGCTCAGACATCGGTTTAGTAATTTTTCAAAATAAAATGTGAAACTTGGCACCAATTTCTGAGTTCCAAAATAAACCATAGACTAAAAAAAATCCTACATTCTTTAAAAAGGTTTAGCCTGATAGTAGATCGTCGAAGCCAACTTTTCAATCTTTGCAAATCATAAAGTTTTGTTTTTAGTACAGTTTATTTTCTACCGATCATATACAACTATAACCACAGAAACGTTGTAAACTTTTAGCTGTTGTGTACAACATTGCTTTATAGATTGTTTGGTGAGTTAGTTAAATTGGCCCATTTGGCAAATAGACTTTACAATGTGTTTGTCTAAAAAATCTGTTGTTTAGCTATCCTATGCTATACTGTGATGTCATCTCATAGACATCAATAACATCATATATATAATCGCACTTAATTTTTATTTTTCCGGACTGACAGAGCATTTAAATGTTACATGTATATACATATAAAATCGTATGCTCTTTAAAATCTGGCTTTCTTAAGGCCTTCTATGGAACAAAGAGGCCTATGTTTGAAATATTAAAACAAATACATTTTTTATATATGCATACTATTTTCAGTAGGTGTCAATCCATTTTTCATATCAAGTGCTGATTTTAGTATTTTTTCCCCACCTCGTTAAAATTACAACTAGGTATATGTTTTAGGAGGTATGGCATTAGGAAGATGTAGCCAATGGATATCACAAGTTTTTATGTACTTTCAGAGAGTACAAACACCAGCCAGCTATTTATGATGAAGGTCATACAAAAGGTTCCACACGTTGAGAAAATCCCAAGTACCAGTATTGTCATCACAAGATAAAGACTCCTTTTCACCTTGTCTTTAAAGGACTTCCGAGGCCAAACTCTGCCCCCAAAATGTAAAAAAGTTAACTACCTGCATGACTTTGTATGGCACGGAGGACGCCGTCCGAACCCTCCGTGCCATTCCGCCGGGTCCCCGCCTCTTAATATGACCCCGAATGGCTCCCGACCCCACGGCCAGGGTCGGGCTCTGCTGCCTGTATAAAGATGGCCGCCGGCCCTGGCCGCGGCTGCGCACTCCGCATGGCTGCGGCTGCGCAGCACTAGGGCCAACCCCCCCGATCCACGCAACAGGCTGTTTCCTGTTGCGTGGATCGGGGGATTGGCCCTAGAGCTGCGCAGCCACAGTAGCGGCCATGCGGAGTGCGCAGCCGCGGCCATCTTTATACAGGCAGCGGAGCCCGACCCTGGCCGTGGGGTCAGGAGCCATTCGGGGTCATATTGAGAGGCGGGGACCCGGCGGAACGGCACGGAGGGCTCGGACGGCGTCCTCCGTGCCATACAAAGTTATGCAGGTAGTTAACTTTTTTACATTTTGGGGGCAGATTTTGGCCTCGGAAGTCCTTTAACGTAACAGTTGATCCATTCATCTTCACGTTTAAAAAAAATTCCTTACGTCTACCAGATATCTTCATCCGTTAGTTGCTATGTTGTGATAAATCTCGTCTGATACACACCAGATAAAGCCAATCACAATTTAGGAAGAACTCCAACTTGCCTCTTGTCAGCCACCTGTTATCTTTAGATCGGCCATCTTCCAAACAAGGCAGACCATGATAAGCTTTCTTGGGCCTTCATGAAAGCCTTACCAGATATTGTATAGCAACCCTTGTGGCCATATCGGTCAGTTAGCATTTAATCAATTAACCTTTGGGGTCATAGTCCTTGTGCTGGATTGGCTCATATGGATGAATACATGGCCTCCAAAATGAGTAGTAACGTCTAGATTGTTTTTGTGTTCAGTAAGCTACAGCAAGGTCTCTGTAATACTATTTTTTTCTCTTTAAAACAGCATTTATATTTTAATCATTCTAGTAAAAGCCCCTATGATACATTTTCAATGGTGTATGTTTTTTTGTTTTTTTTGTTTTATTCTGAAATGAATAAGCTTGAAAACCTAACCCTTTTATTTCTCTCCAACCTTTAATCTCAGTCTACACTCATTATGTAGAGGACAAAAGAACGTTTTTTTTTGTAAATACGCATGCTAATGGTTTAAAGCTAGGTTTAAACAGTATTAACGCGTTGTAGGGTTTCGCTTCGTAGATAGGAATACAAGTGCTTGGAGGTGCAATCCACTAACAGACTGTATAATCGCCACATCAGTTAAAAAAGTTTAACCGCAACCTCTGCCTACATCAATCATAGGTTAGAGTTCTGTTGTTTAAAATATGCACATGTATTCGATGCAGATTTCTTTTATGTTGCATGTCCCCCCAAACATATTCCATTATTTATATACGACATTCAATTCAACCCTTTGATTTAAAAAAAAAATTAAAAATTTAAAAAAAATTCTACATCAGTAGTTGCCATTTGCCGAGTGGTCTATTGATTTTTGTTGGTGAATTAAAATGCAGTCCAAGTTTAATTAGAAGCACATCTAACCCCAGAGTCAAAAGATTTTCTTAAAATCTGCCTATACCTACACTACAAGGAATGGAAGATGCTCTATAGATGCAGTACGAGCTGCCAATCCGACAACACGGGTCAAGACGGTTCAGTCCCGCGTTGTTCTGTTTTCTAAGCTATTTCTTAAGTAATGCACATGAAATGTTATATATGTATATATTTAAGAAAAAGAAAAATGGGGCACAAAATTGTTTTACAAGTCGTGCTGGCTTATTTTTAGTTTGTATTCATAAGTGGTTTTTAAAAGCCTTTTTTAAAAGTGTACTTGCATGTCCTACTTTGATTGTATGTAAACATATTTTAGAGCGAAAAAAAATGTATTTGTATTTTATTGAATATAGAGGCAAGGAAAAAAAAAAACTTGTACATTGTTTGAAATGTTCTTTTTGTAACAGTTTTTATTCATGGAGCATTTTTGTACATTGAAAAAAAAATGATTATGGAATTGCTGTTCTATGATGCATAGGTACATCTAGCATGCTTTAATGTCATGCTACGTCATGAATCCTAGATGTTGGTTTTTAAACAATTTTTTTTTTTCTAAGAGAAAGCTCAGTTTTTTTTCCCCGCTACCCAATCAGGTTAGCAGTATAGAGCACTTAACGAAGGAAAAAAAACAAAAAAAGTAATCCTATTCATATGTTATTCATTGTGTGAAATTAAATGAATTCAATTCAGACTGATTTGTTGTCATGGATTCTTTGTTTATACTTTGTCTTTAAAGAGAAAGAAGGTGGGTGGGGTATGGGGTTCTCTGGGAAAAGTTCAGGAGTTGAACCCAGGGGTTTATAGGTTTAGGGTAGGTGTGGTATTTCAACTTGCCAAAGTGGTAAACATAATAGCAAATATATCGGCGCCAAGGAACAATGGAACCGCCGCTGAGAAGAACAATGTCCAAAAGTTCAGAAGTCAGGCATACATCAAAGGTCAGCGCAGGTTTAGAAAGTCATTGTATGTAGGGAATGATGAATTCTTCAGCACAATATATCAAATGCTCAGAGGTAGGTATCCGCCAAACATCAAAACTAGAAAAGGTTTACCAGCTCCCAACAACCCACATTATAAGGTTGTAAAATGGCTCAGGTCACAGATAACATCCAGGGAACATCAAACGTCGTGGAGATCCGTATGGAGGTAAAGTTTCAGGAATTTATATAGGAAAACAACGACGACAATATCTAAGCGTAACCCGTTTATTTAGATAAAATTTCTTTAAAAGGCAGTAGATATAAAAAATAACTCACATACGGGACCCATAAACTGGGAACCCCGGAAGATTAGCGCTCATGTAATGGTCAATCATAGATCAAAAGACAATGGTGCCTTCTGTTACTTCCCGACCGGTTTTGCAGTCTTGATGACGCAAGACTGTGAAACCAGTCGGGGAGGTAACAGGCGGCACCATTATCTATTGATCTACGATTGACCATTACATACGCGCTAATCTTCCGGGGTTCCCAGTTTATGGGCCCCGTATGTGAGTTATTATTTTTATATATACTGCCTTTTAAAGAAATTTTATCTAAATAAACAGGTTACGCTTAGATATTGTCGTTTTTGTTTTCCTATATAAATTCCTGAAACGTTACCTCCATACGGATGTCTACTGGATCTTCACGGCGTCTGATGTTCCCTGGACGTTATCTGTGACCTGAGCTATTTTACAACCTTATAATGTGGGTTGTTGGGAGCTGGTAAGCCTTTTCTTGTTTTGATGTTTGGCGATTACCTACCTCTGAGCATTTGATATATTGTGGTGAAGAATTTATCATTCCCTACATATGACTTCCAAAACCTGCGCTGACCTTTGATGTAAAGTACTAAACATACCTGTAAAATGTACATTTCTGTGAAGTAAAGAAGAAAGAAGAGAAGCTGGCACTGCTCCAGGTTCTTGATTTATTAACACAAAGTGGTACACAAATGCAAACTTCACGTAATACACAAAAGTTGTAATGCACATACCAGATGTGAGAGGAGGCACAGTGGTGGTTGCTGGGCACAGGATGCCTGATGGCCGTTTCGCGCGCTGCTACGCTTCTACGGAGGTTACAAATCCATGTGTAATGGCTTCTGACGAATACAATACAGTGGAATCCCTTTATAGTAAACTCCAAGGGACCAGGAATAGTAGTTTACTATATCAGAAATTGTAATTCTCAAGCACTTCTCATCTTCTTATTTGGTCAATTATTGGGAGTCATTTTGTTGTTTTCTAATGGCATTTCATTGAAAATGCAAACCTAAAACACAACTTTATTACAAACTTAAAAAAAAATGTACACTTAAAGGCCCTCTGTCGCGAAAATCTTAATTTTAAATACATGTAAACACATACAATTAAGAAGTACGTTTCTTCCAGAGTAAAACGAGCCATACATTACTTTTCTCCTATGTTGCTTTCACACTAGGTAGTAGAAATCTGACATTACCGACAGGTTCTGGACTAGCCCATCTTCTCATGGGGGAGGGGGTGTTATCAGGTTTTTCTTTATTTAGTGAATGGCACTTGCTCCGTCCAACTGCCAAAAAAAGTGAGTAGGGAAGATGGCTGGCATCTTTGTATAAATCTTTTTTCAGGTAATGTCTTTATAAAGAATAAAGGCCATGCTGAGACTCCCCCCATGAAGAGGTGGACTAACCCAAAACCTGCTGGTAATGTCAGATTTCTACTACCTACTGTAAGTGACAGCAACACAGGAGAACGGTAATTTATGGCTCATTTTACTCCGGAAGAAATGTACTACTTATTTGTATGTGTGTTCAGATTTTCGCGACAGTTCATCTATACTGTAGTGTTTTATAAACTGGATACATTTGTAGCAGTACAGTATGTGGTGAAAAAACTGTTTAACACTGTAAGCTACAGCTATATCAAGGAGGCACTATGGCAAAAAAAATCCCTCCCCAAATCCCCTTTCCAGCATTGCAACTAGATGTGTTCCTAATGCCCCCCTCACTATTGTGGCCCCTAATGTGTCCCCTAATCAGTATTGTAGCTAGATGTGTCGCTAATGCCCCCCCCCCGTATTGTAGCCAAATGTGTCCCCTAATCCACCCCCCAGTATTGTAGACCAGTGTTTCTCAACATTTTATTGGTATGTACCACTTTTAAAACCAAGTACTCACCAAGTACCCCTTAGCATAGTAAATTTTATCACAAGTACACCTTGACAAATTATTTAATCTTAGTACATGATAATTGGTTCTAAACATTGTCCAAGCATTGACTATTGCTTTTAATTATCTAAAACACTAATTTGGTGTTGTTTAAATAAAATGTATCATTTTCTAAAACTCTAAATTTGTTATTCTTGGTTAAATAGATCAAGCCCGAGTACCCCTGGAACCATCAGAGGTTCCCCCTGGGGCACACGTGCCACACATTGAGAACCTTGGTTGTAGACAGATGTGCCCTCCAATCTCTCCTCCTAAGTATTGTAGCCAGATGTGTGCCCTAATTCTCCCTCCCCAGTATTGTACCAGATGTGTCCCCTATTTCCCTCCCCCAGTGTTGTAACCAGATGTGTCCCCTAACACCCCCCCCCCCCCCTTTCCAGTATTGTAGCTAGATATGTAGCTAATGCCCCACCCCAGTATTGTAACCAGATGTGTCCCTTAAATAGACACTGTAACAATAAAAACGTCCCCTGGGGGGTACTCACCTCGGGATGGGGAAGCCTCCGGATCCTAATGAGGCTTCCCCCGTCCTCCTCTGTCACACGGGAGTCTCGCTGCAGCCCTCCGAACAGCGGCCCGACAGCCTGTTCAATATTTACCTTTCCAGGCTCCAGCGGGGGCTCTTTTGCTGCTCTTCTGATGGAGATAGGCGGAAATAGCCGATCTCCGTCGGGTCCGCTCTACTGCGCAGGCGACTTGCGCCTGATCAGTATAGCGGCCCGACGGAGATCGGCTATTTCCGCCTATCTCCGTGGGAAGAGCGGATACTGCACCTGCGCTGAAGCCAAAAGGTAAATATTTACATCGCCGCTGCTCCGGGAGGATTTTCGCCGCCACCGTGAGACAGAGGAGGACGGGGGAATCCTCAATAGGATCCGGAGGCTTCCCCCACCCGAGGTGAGTACCCCCCAGGGGAGTTTTTTTCTTTGTTACAGATTTTCTTTAATGCTCCTGATTCCCCCCCCCCCCCCTTCCTTTCAGTACAATTGTGATCCTCTTTCCCCCTTCACTCTCCAGTACTGTAGCCTTACCCCCACTTTTGCAGTGTCACCAAACACAGGCAACACAAACCGCGCTGAATGATTGGCGGTTTGGTATGTGACTGCACCAATGAGATCAGAGGCAGGCTGAGACTAGTATCTTTTCTCCCACAGTAACGTGAGTGCTTCCCCCGTGTGCTCCAGACCGTCTTCTACAAAGCTCTTTATCTCTCAGGTGAGATTGCGCTCTATCACATGAAGAGGCAGAGCGCTATCCTGGAGCACAGGAGGAAGATGCAGCACTGATCTGGATCCTGGAGAGATGAGTAGGAAGGGCTCTCTGGTGTTGTGATGAATTCTGAATTTTAAATTCTAAAAGCGGACTAAATTGCTCTGCTTTTAGACCCTAAGATCCAGAGCTTATCAGAACACCAAGGAGGTCAAGAAGCATTTGGAGTAAGACTTCATATTCTGGTTACCATTCTTGTGTCGTCAAGAGATGGTCAATGAGGTGTGAAATATTATGGTTTCCATGCTCATTGTATGTAGCTTGGAACTGGGCCAATCATAATTGACAGAAAGTGAATTTGACTTTTCCATTTCCAAGCTATATGCCGTTTGATAATTGCCAAAGTCGAAGAAAGGATGCTCTGAATAGCATAGACTTCTTGGTCTTCTGTCAGTCCCGTCCTTCCCCTGGTGTAGCTATTTATCCTACTCTACTGAATAGCTCTTTGTGAGTACTTTGGTAATCTTTGGAATTACTCCTGCCCCCAAGTAGTTCTGAGGACTTGCATATCTGTACTGCGTATGCATGAGTCCTCGGAACTACTTGGGATACGAGTAGTTCCAAAGAGAACCCAAATTCTTATGAAGAGCATTTTGGTGGAATAGCTACAGCCAGGGACACTGCTGGGACGACAAGCCAGACAGAGGAATAAGAAGGCTCTATACCAGGGGTCAGGAACCTTTTTGGCGGAGAGAGCCATAAACGCCACATATTTTAAAATGCAATTCTGTGAGAGCCATACAATATGTGTCAAACTGGCACAGTGTGCATGCGCAGCAGAGGGCTCACTTCCCTGTTGCCATAGTGATGTATATACAGTTGATCCTCCGGGCAGTGGAAGTGTCAGACGCGTCTTCAGCTTCTCTTGGGTTTCAGTAACATCATCAATTTCCCCGAGAGCCAGACAGGAGAAATACCGACTAACCGCTTGTACAATTAGCTAGCTGACTAGGGGGTTGATTCTCTTTGTAGGACGAGATCCCCGCTCTTTGGCACAATAGGCTGCCTTCAAATGAAAGGCAGCCTTCAGGGCCAATCAAAGTGCAGGGATCTCGTCCATCAAAGCCACTGGACCTGACAGGATCCAGGGTGGGACAATTGGAGCAGCCATTAGTTTTGGGGGGAGAAGGAGTAAGTTAGTAGTGCATGCTACAGCAGTAGCGTGCCTACTTCGAACATTTTTCTTGGTCTGCCACACTAAGCTGCGCTGCTTCAGCAGTGTAACTTAGTGAATCAACCCCCTACTGATTTGTCTGTGAGCCAGATGTAGCCATCAAAAGAGCCACATCTGGCTCTCAAGCCATAGGTTCCCTCACCTCTGCTCTATACCATCTCTACATTGGTATCAAATGTGCACTACGTATCATCCTCCTTTCCTCTGTGTCCAGAATATCCGGAGTCCTCGGCGGGGAGGGGGGACGCTCCCTCACCTCGGGCTCTCCCCTCCAGCTTCAATAAACATATGTGTGCAGCGGCAGCTACATACTTTCCGTGCGCTCCAGCGTGGACGCTGCTCTCTCTAGTGTCTGACGCGACTTCCTGTTTATACATATATGGTGCACATATATGGTTATTTAAACTGGAGGGGAGCGCAGAGGGGAGAGCCCGAGGTGAGGGAGGGGGGACCGTCCCCCCTCCCCGCCGAGTGTGGCCATAGCTTTCCCCTCATGCTGCGACTCCTTCGGCCCCCCCGAGGGCGCATGGGCTGCAGCCTCTATTGTTCCGCCCATGGCTGTGACAGAATGATGCAATGTTTAAAAAAAAAAAAGCTATATAACTGAAAATAAAATATAAGACTTTTCTTTGCTTCTAATGTTCTATACAATATCTGTATTACACGTACAATTCATTATATAATTTAATTATATCATACGTTTTTTTCTCACTTCAGGTTTGCTTTTAAGTAAAACTGAAGTGAAAATAAACCTTATGCTATAATGAATTGTATGTGTAGTACGGATAATTCATAGAACATTAGTAGTGAAAGACAAGAATGCGTTTCAGTTATACAGCTTTTTTTTTTTTTTTATAACAATGCATCATTCTCTAATATTTGCAGTTTACAAACTATGAAACAGAGCAGAGCTAATGACCCTTTGAACTTTCCTGCAGTAAAACAAACAAACAGTGGGAAGCAGGTTAAGAACTTGATAAGTGCTTCAGAAAACAGCACTGTAGCAATCCAAGCTTGGTCATAGAGCTCAGAGAAGCTCTTTTGCATATATAACGACTGAAGGTTCTTAACTTTTTCTCTACTGTGAAACAATACAAGACTCATATCTGTGCTACTAATGTTCTGTTTCTTAGCTGTACCACAGTTACAAATCATAAGGTTTTTTTTTTTCATTTCGGGTTTGCTTTAAAGAGAATCTGTACAGTCCGATTTGTACAATAAAAAAACATACCAATTGAGTCACTGTGATCTCCTGGATCCCCCTTTGCCGCTGCAATACTGGCTTTTAATCGCCAGTTTTAGGCAGTGTTTACAAACAAAAAACCTGGCCGCCAACCAGGAAGTGATGTGTGTGTGTACACACACACACACACACACACACACACACACACACACACACACACACACACACACACACACACACACACTTGTTAATTGTCATGATTTTCCTGTATAAATCGTTGGTTGCTACGATAAAAAATGTCAGTTAAATATATCCTATAGAAGACACACCCGGTGATGTTTGAGAAGTGAAATGAAGTTTATTTGATTTACAGAAAGTGTGCAATAATTGTTTAACCACTTCAGCCTTTAGTGTTTTTTCACCTTACGCACCGAGCAATTTTCACCTCCCATTCATTCACCAATAACTTTATCACTAATTATCACAATGCAATAATCTTGTTTGTTCCGCCACCAATCAGGCTTTCTTTGGGTGGTACATTTTGCTAAGCTTTCGGCTTTGCAGCCTTCATCGGGCTTACAATCATGTATGCTTGCAGGCTGATGGTACAGACAGCTTTATACATGCAACATCAAAAGGGGGTACATAGATTTTTTTCAAGCATAAATACATATATATATGTCATTAAGATGCCTTAAAGAGAATCTGTATTGTTAAAATCACACAAAAGTAAACATACTAGTGCGTTAGGGGACATTTCCTATTACCCTCTGTCACAATTTCGCCGCTCCTCGCCGCATTAAAAGTGGTTAAAAACAGTTTTAAAAAGTTTGTTTATAAACAAACAAAATGGCCACCAAAACAGGAAGTAGGTTGATGTACAGTATGTCCACACATAGAAAATACATCCATACACAAGCAGGCTGTATACACCCTTCCTTTTGAATCTCAAGAGATCATTTGTGTGTTTCTTTCCCCCTGCAGCTATCTTCCACTGAAGTGTCAGGCTGTTTCTTACTGCAGAGTGCAGACAGCTCTGCCCATATGTAATTCATCAGTATGTGAAAGCCCAGCCAGCTCAGAGGAGGATTTATCCAGCTTGTAAAAGAGAAGAGAGAAGCTGCCCTAATCTAAATAATACACAGGCAGTGTGCAGAGAGGGGCCTGGATGGGGGAGATGCATCACAGAACCACAACACTGAAGAACTTGGCAGCCTTCCAGACACAGGCTGACAAGTCTGACAAGAGAGAGATACGTTGATTTATTACAGAGATGGTGATAGTAGAACGTGCTGCAGTAAGCCAGAACACATTAGAATAGCTTTTGGAAGTTGTAGGATGATAAAAAACAGGATGCAATTTTTGTTACGGAGTCTCTTTAAGTGAAACAGAACATTTAAATGGGGTGGAAGGTTGTTAGCGGAGATAAGAATCCTTGTTTACACCATGTTACCAGACCTGGGAGTTGGATTGTCACAGAGGCATCGTAAATTCTGAGTTCACAAGTTGAGCTATATAGGCTGAGAAAGAGTTTGGCATTAAATATCCTCAGCCTCATACCAATATAAAAAGTTTTTGTCCTTATTCTAGCCTTTATCCACTGCTTTGAACCAATTTATAAATGTTGTTTCTGCTATTAATCGATCATTTGACGTTTTGCAGCCACCCTTCAGGGCAGTGACACGAAGATCATACATGCTGTGTCCGTTGGAATGAAAGTGCGTAGCAACTGGTAGTTCAGATTTGGTATCGTTAATAGTGTGCCTGTGTCCGTTCATACATTTGTGCAGAGTTTGTCCAGTTTCTCCCACGTACATAACATTGGGACATTTAGCACTCATGATCAAATATACCAGATTGGTGGATCCACAGGAAGATGTGCCCTGTACTCTGTACTCCTGTTGTGAACCTGGTATCGTTAACCTGTCAGTGGAGTAAATGTGTCTGCAGGTCTCACACCTTTTTTGTCAGCAGGGTGATGTTCCATTTTGTTGTGGCCTATTAAAAGAACTCCTGACAATTGTTATAATTTAAGTAGGCCTCAGTTATTTGGACTGAGTTAGTCAAAAAGGCTTGATGAGCAGACCTGCCCTTTAAGGGAATTTTCTATTAGAGAGAAAATCTGCAGTTCTGTCAGCAGAACTAGAACATACCAAGAAGCTGTTCTCTGAACAAGGCCGCAGGTCTCCCTGACCTGGGCATGGAACAATAAACATCAGCCATGTTTTGTAAATATCCACATTCCTGCATATAGGTCAGAAGCCTCATTGATTATTAATCAAGTAGGTGTGTATGATGACACCACAAGTGGGTCCACCAATAGACTGATATAGGGGATGGCGAAGATGGTGTCATATTTAACTCTTTCCTAGTCGGTATTAAACGCGGAGTGATCGATGGAGAGGGCATTCTGCTCTTTACTTTCGCACTAGCTAGCAAGGCTGACTGGGACCTCTAAGCATGTTCTCCCTTTCTGTAATCTGATATAATGTATGCTGTACATAGGTAGTTTAGTGTAACGTAGTTAGGAAGAAGGTACCTGATTGACTTCAGCAGGGAGTCTAATCAAGAGCTTGTAACGCGACATGAAGATTGGCATGGCTAGGATATGATGAATGTATCTATCTGTATTCCTGTTTCCTGAATAAATAACGTAAACATTGAAGAAGCCTGAGAAAGTCTATCTCCTGCTTGCTGTGTGGAGAGTCAAGTGATCTCACAATCTGTGAGACGGTGGTGTCGAAGCAAGGTGATATAGAACAGTTTATAACAATCATCTGTTTCAGATTGTGTGGTTGCTGATATGACAAGAGGGGAGGTTTAGGGAATATCTTCCTCAGTCTGTGATCCTTGTGCAAAATGGGATGAAGTTCCTTAGCAATCCTCCTTAAGATTTCCAGGTGTGGGTTGTAGGTGACAACCAAAGGGACACAATCCTTTTTCTGGTTTTGCTTATATTTCAGGAGTTCAGTCCTGGGGATGATGTTGGCTTTCCTGATTTGGGCCTCAGCCATGGGAGGACTGTAACCTTGTTTAATGAAAGTGTTCTTAAGGCGATCCAGGTGCTTGTCTCTGTCCATCCTGTCAGAACAAATCCGGTTGTACCTTATGGCTTGGCTGTAAATTATAGAGTTCTTAATGTGCTTGGGATGAAAACTGTCATATCTTAGGTATGTGGGACGGTCTGTAGGTTTGCGATACACAGAGGTTTGTAGGTTGTCACCCCTGATGTATATGGTGGTGTCCAGAAAGTTAATCTCTGTGTGAGAGTAGGTAAGTTTCAATTTGATTGTAGGATGGAAGGCATTGAAGTTCCTGTGGAACTGGAGAAGATCATCCTCACTTGCGGATCAGATGATTAAAATATCATCAATGAAGCGGAAGTAGGCCATGGGTTTTATGCCACATGCATTGAGGTATTCCTCTTCGATTTTGGCCATGAAGAGATTTGCATACTGTGGTGCAAATCGTGAACCCATTGCCACGCCCATCTGCTGTAAATAGAGGTCCTGTCCAAAAGTGAAATAATTATGAGTGAGAATGAATTTGATCAGTCCAGCAATAGGCTTTATTGGTATGCCCTGACCCTGAAGATATTTACGGCAGGCCGCAATACCATCATCATGGGGAATATTCGTGTACAGGGACTCCACGTCCATCGTGGCCAGTATGGTTCCCTCAGGTACTGGGCCGATGGCTGTCAGGAGGTGGGTGGTATCCTGTATGTAGCTGGGTCTTTTACAGACAAGAGGTTTCAAGATGTTTTCCAGCCACCCTGAGATGTTCTCTGTAAAAGTTCCGCTCCCTGAGATTATGGGCCTACCTGGGTTTCCCTCTTTGTGGATCTTGGGCATGTAAAAGTGGGCTGTTCTATGCTCTTCAGGGATAAGGGTCATTACATGTTGTCTGATGTTTGAAGGCAATCTGTTAACCATCCTACTGAGTGCCAGGTGGCTCCGTTTTTTCATGGACATAGCTCCTACATCCAGCATGCATATTTGGACGTAGGAGCTACGACCTGTGGGCTAAACTGGTTAAACTTAAATTAGGCAGGTGCATAAATTTGGGCACCACAAAAAATAAATGAAATCAATATTTAGTAGATCCACCTTTTGCAGAAATTACAGACTCTAAATGCTTCCTGTAGGTTCCAATGAGAGTCTGGATTGTGGTTGAAGGTATTTTGGACCATTCCTCTTTACAAAATATCTCTAGTTCATACAGGTTTGATGGCTTCTGAGTATGGACAGCTCTCTTTATGTCACACCCAGATTTTCTGGGGACTGAGATGGCCATTCCAAGAACGTTGTACTTATTCCTCTGCATGAATGCCTTAGTGGATTTTGAGCAGTGTTTAGGGTCGTTATTTTGTTGAAAGATCCAGCCTCGGCGCAGCTTCAGCTTTGTCACGGATTCCTGGACATTGGTCTTCAGAATCTGCTGATATTGAGTGGAATCCATGCGTCCCTCAACTTTGACAAGATTCCCAGTCCCTGCACTGTCCACACAGCCCCACAGCATGATGGAAACACCACCATATTTTACTGTAGGTAGCAGGTGTTTTTCTTGGAATGCTGTGTTATTTTTCCTCCATGCATAATGCCCCTTGTTATGCCCAAATGACTCATCAGTCCCCAGCACCTTATTCCAAAAGGAAGCTGGCTTGTCCAAATGTGCTTTAGCATACCACCAGCGGCTGTTTGTGCTTTGGGCTTCCTCTGCATCACTCTCGCATACAGCATCTCCTTGTGTAAAGTGCACTGAATGGTTGAACGATGCACAGTGACTCCATCTGCACCACAATGATGTTGTAGATCTTTGGTGCTAGTCTGTGGGTTGTCTCTGACTGTTCTCACCATTCGTCACTTCTGTCTATCCGAGATTTTTCTTGGTCTGCCACTTCAAGCCTAAACTTGAACTGAGACTGTGGTCTTCCATTTCCTCAATATGTTCCTAACTGTAGAAACAGACAGCTGAAATCTCTGAGACAGCTTTCTGTATCCTTCCCCAATCCCCTAAACCATGATGGTGAACAATCTTTGTCTTCATATAGGAGAGAACAGAGGCGCCAAAAGGATAAAAGGGGTTTTAAAAGAGCTTAAAAGCCAAAAATTTGTCTTTTGACAGAGGTGCCGAGTGTTGTTTGTTTTGCTAGATGCTGTAACTCCTTTTTCTATTCCCTGAGGAAGCGGGCGCTGACCTGTGAAACGCGTTGCTTTGTTTTATCTGGAGTTCGTTAATAAATAGACTGAATGTACAGTCGTGTTGTGTCTGCTTGGAGGAGGTAAGTCCACCACTGCCTTCTCTAATTACCAAATTTTTGGCTTATAAGCTCTTTTAAAACCCCTTTTATCCTTTTGGCGCCTCTGTTCTCTCCTATATAATATTGTATCCACCCTGGGTGGAGGGTTGCGACCCTTTTCTACTATCTACAGAGAGCAACTTCTTATTCCTGAGTGGGGTCAGGATAATCTCCCCACCTGCCTTTACAGTGGTTGCCTATTGGTGACCCATGCTTGTAAGTATAACAACTATTACTCTTTGTCATTATCCCCTTTGTCAATACATACTACACTATTGGGGCTCTTGGTGTTCCTCTGTTAATCTTTGTCTTCAGATCATTTAAGAGTTGTTTTGAGACCCCCATGTTGCTACACTTCAGAGAAAATTAAAAGAGGAAAGAAACTTACAATTGCCCCCCTTAAATACTCTTTCTCATAATTTGATTCACCTGTGTATGTAGATCAGGGGTCACTGAGCTTACCAAGCCTATTTGAGTTCCAATAATTAGTTCTAAAGGTTTTGGAATCAATAAAATGACAACAGTGCCCACATTTATACACCTGCCTAATTTTATTTAAATAATTATTGCACACTTTCTGTAAATCCAATAAACTTCAATTGAATTGAAGCATTGGAGTCACACCGGACTTCACGTGCCTACCTTGCTTCCTTCTTCTAAGCCAGAAGGAGGAAGCCTTAGTCACGTGACCCATGGTGCGAACTGCAGGCAAGTGAACTCACCCTGACCCTGTCCACTTGCTCGGGTGCTGAAGTGGGGTGTTTGGGAGCATTCGGCTTTCCGAATTCAATATCCCAGATTCGAGCAGCAACACTACTAAAGAGAGTGATGGAACGTTTTAGGTGGGGCCCTCTTTTATGTTGGGTAACTGGGGGGTGAATAATAACAAAAAAAAATTCTAGAACAGGTGGTGCTTCTTCAGGTCATACTACCAGATTTTGGGCATTGTGCCTTCAGAGGATGTACAGTGCTGCCCATAATTATTCATGCCACTGGCAAATTTTGACTTAAAGTTACTTTTATTCAACCAGCAAGTAATTTTTTTGACGGGAAATGACATAGGTGTCTTCCAAAATATAATAGCACGATATACAAGAGGCATTATTGTGGGGGAAAAAAAACATTTCTCAGCTTTTATTTACATTGAGCAAAAAGTGTCCAGTCCAAAATTATTCATACCCTTCCCAATAATTAATAGAAAAGACTTTATTGGCTATTACAGCAATCAAACGCTTCCGATAATTGCAGACCAGCTTTTTGCATGTCTCCACCAGTATTTTTGCCCATTCATATTTAGCAATGAGCTCCAAATCTTTCAGGTAGGAGGGTCTTCTTGTCACCACCCTTATCTTTAGCTCTCTCCACAGATTCTTAATTGGATTCAAGTCAGGACTCTGTCTCAGCCACTCCAAAACGTTAAATTTAGCCAGGGGTATGAATAATTATGGGCAGCACTGTATTTAGACTCGTACATAGAGTTGACACAGTCACCCCCCCGGTGATGGAGAAAGAAGAAGGCAGAATCCAGCCCCGTAAACAAGATAATATTACCCAGTTTTTGTCCTTCAGAAGATCCATACATTGTTTTCTGACGTCCAGCCTGCCACAGCCGCTGAGCTACGGCTTGTGCGAGCTGCGAACGTGCCGTGTATAATTCACAGGGAACGTCCTCGCTTCGGCACGTCTCGGTTTTATTCTACAAGAGCCGGGACCTGCGGGCTGGGAGAAAATTACACGATGTGAACTGGCATTTAGCCTGACATCAGCAATCCAGCGAGTCATCATTTATGGACTCCCCGGGTGATTTATATTCCGGCGCAATGAACAGCTTCAGCGGTGACAAACGACCGACCGGCGCTCTCCAAACGAGGGATAGATTTGCCTGAACCGTCTTTTAATGAAACTCTGTTCTCCATTAATGGGTAAAAATACAGAGAAGGCTTATAATTACGCACTAATGTGTCACATTACGATCGGGAAGCCGCCGAGGAGAGCTTTCGCACGCACGCCATGTGCGGAGTGGCAGAATTGCCCCTCCCCTGTGAACGGTCTGGCGCGGCACACAGAAAAAGTGTTAATGATACTATAAGAGTGAACAGAGGCGCCAGCAGGATAAAAGGTACTTAAAAGTTTAAAATTCCTCAGGAGGTGGTGGTGGACTCGCCTCCTTGAAGTAGACAAGATACTGTCAGCTTTTTAACAACAGGTTTATTTATATACTCCAGACAACCATGCAACGCGTTTTGCAGGTATGTTCCTGCTTCCTCAGGCAATAACAAATAGGAGTACACGCAGTACCGTCTCAAGGTCACGATAAGCACCTCTGATCTACAGAGAGCGACTTTTAATCCTGAGTGAGGACAGGTCTAATCTCCTCACCTGCACGTAGGAGGTAACCCACTTTTGTGAGTATATACACTATATACTTTTCAATTCCAACCTAATGTTTTTCTTACTACACTATACTGGGCTCTCTGTGTCCCCACTTTTGTTTAGTATTAATGATACATTAAAGTTCACAAGAATTGAGACGGGATCGAAAGAATGTAAGAGCCAAATGGATTGTTACGTCCGGGGAGGAAGATTGGCATGATTGAGAAGGGTATGGATAATTTTGGACAGGACACTTTTTACCACAATAATGCCTCTTGTACATCGTCTTATTATCTTTTAGGAGACACCTATGTCATTTCCTGTCAAAAACATACTTTCTGGTTCAATAAAAGATTTGGAGATGTGGAGCTTTTTAGCTGTGTTCACCATCAGCGATCTGTTATTTTCCTTCCCATTAGCTTATTTATAACTGACACGCAATCTCAGATCTGCACATGATCTTCTTTTGTCCTCCTCTAGAATCACCTCCTCGCATTCATGTATACAAGATTTCTCACGTGCTTCACCCCTCCTCTGGAATGCCCTTTCACAATACATACATCACTCTCCAACCTTTGATATCTTTAAGCGCTCCCTCAAAACTCACTTTTTCCGACAAACATCCGCTTTACCTTAGGCCATTCCCCCTTTGTCCTAAGACCAAGTTGTACACCTACTAGATATCCTAAAACACACTGCCTCAAGGTATGATTATTATATACTAACCCACCTCTTGTTTGCCCCCTATTCCCTCGCTCGCAAGGGCAGGACTCTCTCACCCACTTGTGTCTTGGAAATCATTATACATTTTATCAATCATGTTACTTTTGTCATTGTAATTACCAATTGTGTATTTGTTACCAACTCTGTATTCTGTATATTGGTGTATACCATTGTCTGTATTATGTACCCCATGTTTTGTTTCTCACTTTGTACAGTAATATGTTCGGCGCTTTATAAATCACTAATAGTAATAATATGGAGTTATTCAACTAAAAGTAGCCGACCACCGTGCAACATTCGATTGACTTCCACCGACCGTATCAATCATTTATCAACTTGAACCATTAAGGCTGCTTTCACAGTGGGACGTTACAGGTGCACGTTAAGCTACATACACACGGGGAACAATTGTCCCACATTGCATGCGCACGCGACCAGGGAGCGACAGCTCCCTGCCGGCGACAGCTGTCCACACGTCTTGCCAGAAAGGCAGAGACGCGGCGCAAGCTGTTTGTGAATGGAGCATCCCCGGCCGTTGCAGCGACAGCTGTAGCCAGCGATTGAACATGTCAATCGCCTGGCGACAGCTCCGACGGGCGATGGTTCGGGGCGCGCGCGTCATACACACGGGTGACCTGTCGCCGCAACACGCGCGCCACGTGGTTTGCGGCGACGGCCGTACCCCGTGTGTATGAGCCATTAGAGCAGACTGTAACGCAGTCCAACTCACAGCAATGAAAAATCAATGGGCTGTTCACAGTGCCCACGTTGCGTTGGAGTATAACGCTGCACGTTCAATGAAAGTGCAGGATGCTGTGCGTTATACTCCTATGTGGCTGCGTTCGGATGTTTGCACATGCCCAGTACTGGGTTTGTTTTTTTTGCCGCATGCGCCGTTTTCGTTTGATAGTATGCGTCAAACATCACAGACGCATCAAGAGACGCATAACGCGGCTCTATATAACGTCCAACGACCTTAAAGTCGCATGAAACGCAACGTCTTAGTGTGAAAGAGCCCTTAATCTCAATTAGATTGCAACAGAAATCTCATCAAGTGTCAATAGAACCATAGTATCTTCATCAACTTCTGTGGGGGGTTTTATGTAGTAAGTCAGTTCCCCACCGCTCCTCCCACACTTATTTGTTAAAAATTTGCCAACTTTCTGATCAACTTTTGATTACTAATGACTAAGATCCTAAATGTTAACCTCTTTTTTTTTTTTTTAATTGAATCAATTTAAAAAATTGTACTGGATGAAGGCTTTGCTTTTGGTCAGTA
This sequence comes from Hyperolius riggenbachi, assembly GCF_040937935.1. Classification (NCBI taxonomy): domain Eukaryota; kingdom Metazoa; phylum Chordata; class Amphibia; order Anura; family Hyperoliidae; genus Hyperolius; species Hyperolius riggenbachi. The sequence goes on from NC_090646.1 coordinate 658,798,584, forward strand.
ATTTAAAAATGACTAAGGTTCTAAATGTTATTTTTCTTTTTCTTAAAGACCCACTATCGTGAGAATCGTAAAAATTAAAATGCATGTAAACACATTCAAATAAGTACATTTCTTCCAGAGTAAAATTACTTTTCTCCTATGATGCTGTCACTTAGAGTAGGAAGTAGAAATCTGACAGAACCGAAAGGGTTTTAGAGTAACCCATCTCCTCATGGGGGATTCCTGGGGGTTTCTTTAGTTTCAAAAGCACTAAGTGAATGGCAGTGCTGCTCTGCCCAACTGCCAAAAAAGCGTGAAACGAGCAGGGAGGTTGGCCAGCGTCTTTGTATAAATCCTTTTCAGGTAGAGTGTTTATAAAGAATAAAGGCCATGCTGAGAATCCCCTATGGAGAAATGGATCAGCCCAGAACCTGTTGGTGATGTCAGATTATTGGTAATGTCAGAAGGGACAGCAATGTAGGAGAAACGTAATTTATGGCTCATTTTACTCTGGAAGAAATGTACTTCTTATTTGTATGTTATTACATGTATCTTAAATTTTATATTTTTTCGCAATAGTGGCCCTTTAATTAAAATTAAATTTTTGAAAAAAAATTGTACAGTAGATTAGGCCTTTAAAGCTTAACCCCGGGAATTGTTTACATGGACTTTTAGCTTGCTGCCACCTCCAACAGAAAGTTGGGACCTTTGGAGGGTCTTTAGGGTTAGGAATCAGAGAGGGGCAGTCAGTTAGGGTTAGGCATAGGTACGGGGTTTTGATTTGGGTTCGGTATATGCTGGAGGGGTCATTAGGGTTAGGCATAGGTACGGGGGGTTGGTTAGTGTTAGGCATCAGCTGGGAGGGGTTTGGTTATTGTTAGGCATAGGTGAGGTGGGTTGGTAAGGGTTAAGCTTAGGTTGGGGGGTTGTTAGGGTTAGGCATCAAGTTGGGAGGGGGTTGGTTAGGGTTAGGCAATGGTGAGGTGGGTGGTAAGGGTTAAGCTTAGGTTAGAGGGCCGTTAGCATTAGGCATCATGTTTGGAGGGGGTTGGTTAGGGTTAGGCATCTGAGAGGGGCAGTCAGTTAGGGTTAGGTACAGATATGGGGTTTTGGTTAGGGTTTGACATATGCTGGAGGGGTCGTTAGGGTTAGGCATATGTGCGAGGGGTTGGTTAGTGTTAAGCATAGGTTAGGGGGCCTTTAGCGTTAGGCTTCAGTTGGGAGGGGGTTGGTTAGGGTTAGGCAATGGTGAGGTGGGTTGGTAAGGGTTAAGCTTAGGTTAGAGGGCCGTTAGGGTTGGACATGAAGTTTGGAGGGGGTTGGTTAGGGTTAGGCATTGGTGAGTTGGGTTGGTAAGGGTTAAGCTTAGGTTAGAGGGCCATTAAGGTTGGGCATCAAGTTTGGAGGGGTTGGTTAGGGTTCGGCATCAGAGAGGGGCAGTCAGTTAGGGTTAGGCATCAATGGAGGGAGGGCTTGTGGGGGAAGAGGGGGTAGGTTTAGTAAAATATCGGTAAAAATGATCAGTGCCCCATAAAAGAATAAAGTAGTAACCAATATTCTACTAGTGGCTATTTCTGGTGCTCCAATTTCCCCCGCGCCCTTTTTGCATGTACGCAGTCACGGTAGCCGAACTCTTTTGGCAATCGGTTTTTTCGGCCACTGCAAAGAAGTGTTTAGTCAACCTTGTTTGGTCATGTGATCAGTAGTGTTAAAGTAAACTTGAACAGAATGAAATTATTTAAAATAAACACATGATGTACCTGCACATGAATATTACATACTTACCTTGCTGTCAGTTCCTCTCAGAAGCTTAACATTTTCTTCTAACACAACCATCCCTTTCAGTTCTGACAAGACTTTGCTGTCAGTTATAACTGAAAGGACAACTGATATGCAAGGTAATACTCATGTTTCCCCATGGCTCAAGTGGGCGATATTACAATTTAACAGTGTGCTGGCTAGGAAGCAGTTATGGGGTAATGGCCATTTTCAGAAATGAAGGATAGAGTTTTCCATTGATCACAGTAGAGAAACAGGATGCAGGAGAGCAGAAAGAGACTGATGAGTAGACTACACAGGAGGTAAGTATGACATGTGTATGTTTATTTTGACTTTTCATTTTCAGTTCAGATATTAGCCCAGTTTGTCATGTGATTAGTTGTCATGTGATCAGTAATGGTATTCAACAATGTAGTGTTTAACCAACCCAGTTTTGTCATGTGATCAGTGCCAAGAGTGAAGAATGTTCAGCCCCGCCCCTCTGACAAGCAGTGCCAGTTGTACGCCGTTGCGCAGCCAGTGTAGTTAAAAAAAAGCCTTTTGCTTATTAATCCAGCCTTATTAGTGCTGACAGCCCTGTCCTGTAAATAATTACTTTCCCCGGTTTACATATGATTATTACTGTATTTTGGTGACATTGGCCAAGACCTCTTACTTCTCTGTTTTGCATTACATTTACAATGCTCTCACTGTGATGTGCTGCTCGAGGTTGTTAGAGCCTTTTATTACTGCTATGCCGGTTTATTTGTGCTTTGGCGGCTGGCCAGTCGGGCCGGGGTTAAGTGATAGGAGGCCAATTAAAACAAGCCGACCGGACAATGCTGCCTCTGTTGCGTGGCTTATACATACTTATCTTGAATATTATCCCACTTATGCTGTAAATGCCCGCACTAAGCTCACGCTGTAATCATCAAAATGTTCAGGCTGAATATGGGCTGATTCTTCTCTGAATAGAAATCATAAACATTGATCAATCAAACTTCTTACATGTAACACTTAAAGACTAATTCAAGGAGAGCACAAAAAACATCTTTATGTACCGTGTCAGCTACAGGGCCGGATTTATGCCAAGGCATCATGGCACACAGCCTAGGGCAGCTTCAGCTTAATGGGGTGGCCGGATCATGGAAGAAGGGGCTGGCGCATATGTCCTCTCGCTTCTTAAAACTTAAAGAGTAAAACAGAACTACCATATATATTCACATATAACGCAACAAGCAAAGGGCAGCACTCACAGGCTGCAAGTGAAGTGAAGCCTACAGAGATGTGCACAACCCACCTGAGGCTAAATACACACCTTGAATACAAATCAAATGCAAAATTATGTGCTAAACACTATTTTAGAATAGTGTTTAGCACATAATTTTGCATTTGACTTGTATTCAAGGTGTGTATTTAGCCTCAGGGGGGTTGTGCACATCTCTGTAGGCTTCACTTCACTTGCAGCCTGTGAGCGCTGCCCATTGCTTGCTGTCTTTTGAACGAATGTGTATACCATTCATGGCTAGCCGCACCAGGTAAGGTTTAGGTTTTTAACTTTAGATTAGCTAGGGTTCACTATTTCAATATGTTTCACTATTAGACTAGTTTTTTAGGTTTTAACCTTTGATTAATTGTTTCACTATTTGAACATGCTTCACTTTTGGATAGGTTTCACTATTAGACTCGTGGTTAGGTCTCTCCCGTAGGGGCCCGTCATCATCGTGGGAGAGTCTATTAGGGATAATTTGTGCACAACTTATGCTGAAGCTAATGCCCTCTTTTACTGTACCTGTTTTGAATGCAAGGTGTGTAATCTGCCCGTTATTTGAGCTCTGCCCACTTATGCATGTAGTCAATTCAGGTGCAGCCCCTGTTTGGAAGCGTTACCAGTTCCTTCTTCTGTACAAAATACTCACATATAAGCCGACATGCGTATAAGTTGAGATACCCACTTTCCCCCCAGAAACCATGAAAAAGTGATTGACTCTCATATAAGCCCCCTATCCAGTATAGCCCCCTCCACAGTAGCTTGATGTGCCCCCAGTGCAAGTCAGCCCCTCTCCCCGTAGCCAGATGTGCCCCAAGGATGATACAGCTGTGTCTTAAGATTAGGGTTGTGTACCCACCTGAGACGCCATCCCGCCGCACAGATCGCACCGCCATCGGATCGCTACTCTGACCCCGTATCCCGGTTACTGTCATATCCGGAGCTGCCACCACCTTCCCTCACCCTGGAACAACTGGCTGCCTCTGCTGCTAGACTGGTGAGCATCCGCTCTTTCTACACTCCCGGCTGCCATACTCTGACTGCCAACATCAGTGAGAGTTATTGCACATTGGGGGCCCCGCTTGGGGGTCTGGGACATTTCCACACACAGCGGGCATACATATGTCGACCTCCACTGTGGTAGGCTGGAATCTTCACTGGGACTGGTAGTCTGTTCAGCAGAGTGGTTGTGTATTGGGGTGAATCTGCATACACTCACGCTCCCCTGTTGCCTGCTGCTAGCTGGCCGTTGGAACTGTGCTCTGCCTAACCCTTTCATGCACATGTGAGCTCTTGGAACTCTGCAGACCTGTGTGAGTCGATGCCTGGCAGCTCAGTACAGTGACCGTGGACTGGTGAGATCTTGTATATATGTGCTTTATTGCTGCTTACTGGAACTTTGGCTTGTTACCTCTGCTTTTGCCGGGGTGGGAACTCCCACCCTATACACAAATATACTACCAATCCTGCTGGAACCTTGCTGACTAGTGCGATCCTACCCCTTTAGCTGTATGCTACTGTCTGGCCAGTGTTGTGATTGATGTGTGCGTGTTTGTGTGACGGGATGGCCATCTCATGGCTCATTTCATGCACATCAATCCTAATAATTGGCAAGTGTCCCTGCATCCTGTCCGTGTGTCAGTGCTTGGGTCACTAGTCATTTAATAAAGCTATTTGATAATTTTCTAATATTGGTTGTAGACTGTACTCATTGGGATTACCTCTCCTTTTTCGTGTGTTACTGTGTCTTAAGATGCTATAGATATGAGAGAGAGCGATTGCCACACAGGAAGAATCCACCATCATTGCACCACTGACAGGTTGCTTGCACGCTCCGCTCCACAAGCCAGGGGACACTGGTAGTGGCAGCGCACTCTGCACACCATGTTGCAGGGGATGGAAGGCACGGACACAGCAGGGTGCAAGTTGGCAAGAGCAGGATCACTAGTGCACAATTCTTAAGCTCCTCTGCCAGGAACAAAACCAGCTCCACCATCCCTTCTGCTCCACTGACTCGCATATAAGCCGAGGGGGTAAATTTTCAGCACATTTTTGTGCTGAAAAATAAGGCTTATACACGAGTATACAGTAATCATTTTTCCACTCTTCCTGTCCACCACTCTGCCTGACATAACAGTAAATGTTAATAAAACTCCAATAACTTCAGTTCCCAAAGCATGGTGCTTAGGGGTAATGTTTGACTCCTCTGTCCCTTTTTATTCCTCATGTTCACTCCCTAACCAGCTCCTGTCATCGCCAACTCAAAAACATATCTCGCATCCGACCTTTTGTCACTCACAACACAACTATAGTGTTAATACATGCTCTTATAATATGTCATCTGGACTATTGTAACATACTACTTTGTGGACTACCTTCTAACAGACTGGCCCCGCTCCAGTCGGTACTGAACTCAGTCTCTGTTTGTCTCATTCATCTCTCCTCTCGATCTTCCTCTGCTGCCCCTCTCTGTCAAGCTCTTCACTGGCTGCCAATAACCAGAGGATCCAGTTCAAACTCCTCCTAACCCTAACCTACAAAGCTCTCCACAATCTCTCTCCCCGGTACATATCCTCACTAATTTCCAGATACCAACCCAACCGCAATCTCAGATCTGCACATGATCTTCTGTTGTCCTCCTCTAGAATTACCACCTTAAAAGATTTTGCACACACTTCACCTCTCCTCTGGAATGCCCTCCCACAACACACTCTCACTATTACTCTCCAACCTTTGCTAAACACTCTCTCAAAACGTACTTGTTCCGACAAGCATATGCACCAGGGAAGCAATATAGGGGAAGAAACGAGAAAGCACTAGACACCATAGAGACGTAAGAGTGGTCACTAGACACCAGGGAACTGTACAGGTGAGGGAGATGGTGCACTAGTCACCAGGGAACTGTATGGGGCAGGGAGGGTTCCACTAGACAACAGGAAACTGTATTAGGGTGGGAGGACCACTTAACACCAGGGAACTGTGTAGGGGAGGGAGGAGGGCCATTAGACACCAGAAAACTGTATAAGGGAGGGAGGTGGCCACACGACATTGAGGTTGGCCCTTGACTTGGTACCAGTGTTCAGTTTTTGGCCCACTTTGTATTTGAGTTCGACACTCCTGCTCTACAGGATCCAGAGGCTTTCCCCTCCTTAGGAAAGTATTTCCTTTTTGACCCGCGCTGAGGCTCAGGTACACTTTAAATTCTATGAACCGTTGAAAGGTTTCAACTTAGCAAATCTATTTTTAAGTGCCTTTCTTTCCCCCCCCCAACAAAAGGAACCGCACGCTGAGCTCCATCGCCGGAGCATATTTTAATAACGCACAAAAGAAGCATTTTTAGAAGCGGCTGATCTCTCTCCTGTTCGCTACAAGGAAAGAGTGAAACAAAAAACACGAGTGCCTATTATTGGCGCAGTGCAGCGCTCATTATTTCCTTGTACACAGAAGAAAATGCTCATCGAGTCACTGCTGTTCCCACCTTTCATATAGCGAGCGTTCCGCAAAGCGACACCAGCGGTTTTAATGAGCCCTGGAAGACGTTATGCCGTGAAAGGCACGCTAAGCATCTGTTTGCTTTGACACCAGCCGGATAATTGTTGTGTTTACGTACATAATACATATTTTCCATGCAGCTCTTTTACTTCCTGACGTCTATTTTTAGTCGCTGTGTACTTTACGATCGGCCAATGGGAAAGGTGAGTGACCCTCTGATCCGTGGTCAGTGTAGCCTTTCAACCAATCAGATGGATTCTAGCCCCGCCAGAGATCTCTCTTAGGAATAAGCTGAAAGTCAAGGGGGTTGTAACATCCAAAATAAAAAATAGAAAATGCCAGAAAACAGTAAGTGTCACAAAGATATATGTAACTCTTTATTTTTTTAAAAGGGTTGTGTGGCCTTTTGAAAAAACAAAAAGTGTCACTTACCTGGGGCTTCTACCGGCCCCCTGCAGCTATCAAGTCCTACGCCGTCACCTGTTAATTATTTGTCTAACTAGACAAATAGCACTGCGGCTGCGCGGCCGTGGCCACGCGTCCTCGCTTCCGCTCGTGTCTCCGTGAGCTTACGGCGCAGGCACAGTAAGAAGTTTTCTTGTTATGCTCCTGCGCAGCAAGCTCCAGATGACGCAGCCGGAGTGCTATTCGTCTAGGTAGCCGAATAATTGGCAGATGACCCGCGACGAGGAACAGAGGGGGCTTCAGTGACGGCGTGGGTCTTGATAACTGCAGGGGGCCGGTAGGAGCCCCAGGTAAGTGACACTTTCTTTTTTTTAAAAGGCCACAGAACTCCTTTTAATAGGTTCCTATATAGTCTCTATTTTTTTTTTTTTTTTACCTTGCCTGGATGCTGTTGCCCTGCTACAGGAACTGTGCAGTGCCAGGAACTGTGTGGGAAGTTTTATTTTAGCTACAGTGACAAACTTATCTCAGCAGGCATAAACATTCAACATCAGATGGAAATACCTAGATTGGTTTGCAAACATAAATAAATGTTATTCAGATGCCTTAATTAGAGCAGAACAAACAAAGGGGGTCTTGAAAGGATGTGTGCTAAATTATGACAAATAGATAAGACCCTTTTGTTTACTCAACCATCCTTTGTTTACTCTACTACTACTTTCTTTTTTCATATTGCATTTCTCCTAAATCTGACAGTGCACACAAAAAACAACAGGATAGGTATAAGGAATCTGCCTGTTTATGATCTTATTCTGCCAAGACCCGGCCAGAATCCATTACTTCTCGGTACTTCAGAGGTCACATGGGATCTACTAACCATAAAGAGGTATTTTAGAGGTGATCATGGTATGTACTATTCATAAAAACATACTTCAAAGTTGACTGTGAGGTCTGCTAGCCTTAAAGTGGTATTTCAGTGGTGACTGTGGGGCCTACTACCCATAAAAAAGTACTGCAGAGGTGATCATGGGCTCTACTAACCATTAAAAAGTACTTCAGAGGTGATCCTGGGTTCTACTAACCACTTAAAGGAGCATAAGAGGTGATGCTGAGTTGTGCTATTTATAAGGAGATGCTTCTGAGGGGACTGTGAGGGAATCAGGAAATTTAGGCCCTGCGGCTAATTATTTATTTATTTATTGTATTTATAAAGCACCAACATATTACGCAGCGCTGGACATTAGTTTAGGTTACAGACAATATTTAGGGGTGACATACAGCAATATGACAATACAGGAATACAAGGCTAATGGACTGTTTGGGCACCCCATAGCCGCTAATGCAACTTTCCGGCTATTGGGCGCCAAAAGAAGAAATTTGGCCTCAAGATAATTTTTTGATTTAAGAATTAGTGTTTTGAAAAATATCGTTTTGAAATTCATTTTGACAATTATCATTTTATAAATTATTGTTTTAACTTTTTTTTGTATAATTAAATTTTGAAATTTGTTTTGAGAATTATAATTTTGTAAATTTTGAAGTTTCGAAATATATTATCTTAACCACTTCGCATCCAGACCTTGTTTTCCCCTTATTGACCAGAGCAGTTTTGACGCTTTAGTGGTGTCCCTGTTTAATCACCAATAACTTCATCTGTACTCGTGCCACATACATGATCTATATATCTTTTTTTTTTTCAAGACAAACTAAGCTTTCATTGGGGGGGGGGGGTATTTGGTCCCAAGTAAAATGTTCCTCTCTATGCATGTTAATGGGAAAAAGGGGGGGGGGGGAATAAAAAAAAATCACTATTTCTCAATTTTGACCAATTTCTGTTTAAAAATAAAAAGTGTGATTGACATAAAAACTGTGCCGCCAGTTAAAGTCGCCCCAGTATAGATATCCAGATGTGTCCCCAATATCAGCCCCCCCAGCATAGCCAGATGAGTCCCCTGTGTTTGCCACCCCCAGAATAGATTGACAGATGCACCCCCAGGAATAGTGCCCCTCTTTATAGCCAGATGTGTCCCCGGATCAGGATTACCCCCATTATGGCCAGATGTACCCCCAGGATTAGCGCTGCCCCCCCATTATAGCCAAATGTGCCCCCAGTATTAAGGTATGCCAACCCCCCCCCCCCCCCCAGGTGTCCAGATGTGCAAAATTTGTAAACCCCCCCTCCCCTTGGTTACTCAGATGTCCCCCAGTAAACATGTATGCCCCCCTTTGCATATCCCCCTCCCCTCCCCCCAAGAATCCATAGCCAGATGCCCCCCCCCCCCCATCAGGCAGCCCCCTCCGTGCAGAGATAGTTAAAAAAATGCACAAGCAAGCAGTCTCACTCACCTACCTCGGTCCTGCGACTATCCTGAAGCCCGATCCTCCGATCCCCGCTCTGCAGTCAGCCGCATATTGCCGGTGGCCCGGGTCCCGGCTTGATGATGTCATCAAGCCGGGACCCGGGTTTATCAAGCCGGGACCCGGGTTTCCGGCAATATGCGGCTGACTTCAGAGCCTATGATGGGAGGATCAGACTTCAGGACAGTCGCAGGACCGAGGTAGGTGAGTGTGGCTGCTTACTTGTGCCTTTTTTTTTAACTATTTGTGCACCGAGGGGGACAGATGAAGGATCGCTGCAGTTCACTACTGCAGCGATCGTTCATGGGAGGGGGGTGGACTAATTGGCCAAAAGGGAACATGTTCCCTTCCACCAATTAGTATTGCAGCTGACAGTGCCGGAGAGTGCGCTCTAAAGAGCACCCGACCGTGCACAGCAGGGCTGCAGCCAGGTCAGTATATCTGCATCGCTGTGGCTTGGAGGGCGCCACAGCTGACGTAGATATACTGTAGTGGTGGGGAAAGTGGTTAAGGTGGCCATACATGGTACAATTTTTCATTTTTTTCGATTAGATAATTTGGTTCGATTATTCTGTTACATCGAATATAAAGATTTTTCCAGCATGTCCGATCAGATTTTTTTTTGAAAAAACGGGATAATCGTTCGAATTTTTTGATCAAAAAAAAGATATTTTCTACTTTTATTCGATTCGATCATTTAGATCGAAAAAAACGGAAAAATCTGACGTTTTTATTGTATCGTGTATGGGCACCATTAAGGTGGCCACACACCATACAATTTTTTAAATATCTGTTTAATTTAAGAATTGCAATCAATTTTTCTGACTGATTGTAACATTTCAAAAATATGACCAATGTACCACACACGTGTGTTCAATTTTTCCCTAATTATGATAAAAATGATTGGAAACTCAGACAAAATTGCTACGGTGTGCATATGAATAAATTGACAATCTAACACACACCATACAATCTCTTTGGCCATACATGATACAATTTTTTCATACAATCTTACCATTTCTATGTAATATAAGGGCACTGCCTAAATTATCCATTCAGCATATTCACTTAATTTATCCTTATACTACATAGAAATGGTAAAATTGTATGAAAAAATTGTACCATGTATGGCCACAGAAAGATTGAAGAAAAATATCTGGCATTCCGGATCAATAAAAATAGAAGAAAACTGGAAATACGATCGGATTTTTCAGTCGAAATGAAAAAAAAGCTTTCGATTTATTCAGAAGATCCGATCGTTTTTATCGAATTGCCCTAAAATTGGATCATTTTATTGTATCGTGTGTGGCCACCTTGAGAGATGTATCACTTTTTTGCAGTGGAGAAAGGGAGTTCTAGGGTTAGTAGTCAGGGGGTCTTAGGGTTAGACACCACCAGGGGGGTGGTTAGGGTTAGGCACCACCAGGGGGGTGGTTAGGGTTAGGCACCACCAGGGGGGTGGTTAGGTTTAGGCACCACCAGCGGGGTGGTTAGGGTTAGGCACCACCAGAGATGTCTTAGGTTTAGGCACCATCAGCAGTATTACTCGGATACCCCTGATCACGAAGTCGAGTAAACCCGGCCACGGCAGTATCGAAATCTAGATACGCCGTGATCGTGATCCGGATTGGAAACGGAATTCCGAATTCAACTCCGATTTTAGCCGTGATTGCATGTAGAATCTGTGATCACGGCCATGATCACGGACTTGACTTGATCACAAGATCAGATTCCAAATTCATAATCACCTCTCGATCACGGATTCAGTTCCGAATGCACTTGTGATCATTCGAGGTCCAAATCCGGTTCGTGATCACAGGCCGTGATTATTACCTAAAAATCCGACGACTTTAGCTGTTAATGGCAAAACTCCCACACATGCTACAATCACCAAAATTGCATGGATTATAAGGGTGAGAAGTGGCTACAACGTAAATTTTTTTTTTTTTTAAATGTTTAGTTTTTGAGAAAATCAATTTTAAAGTTTCAAATGAAAAGTATTTGTGATTAAAAACCTGCGAACTTTAGCGGTTAATAGCACAGCCCCCTTACATGCTAAGGTCACCAAATTTGCCAGATACCTAATTGTTTTGAGAAAATTTTAAAGTTTCAAAGGAAGTTTCAAGGGAAAAAAGTATACATTTAAATGTGGTAAATACATTAACTGCCATTTACTGCATTTAAATGTATATTTTTTTCCTTTGAAACTTTAAAATCGATTTTCTCAAAAACTGTAAGGTCTTTTTGAAAAGGTCACACCTGTTCAGTAGCATGGAGGAGCTTGTGTATGGACGACTGTAGCTTACTAAGCAGGCGCAGTATGGCCATGCTCGTACATGGTCATACAAGCTCTTGTTGGACATGTTCCAGGGGTCCACGTTTAGCAATGGTGGGGGCAAGGAGGACGCAGGAATCCTCTGGAGGATACACAGACTTCTCTCTTCCTAGGTAAGTATGTGTTCTTTGGTTTACAATCCATCTCAAGTACCCTTTAAATGCATTTACCCTTTATCTCGTGGTTCGGGGGAGTGAGAAACCAGAACATGCGGAAATTCCGATTTGATGAAGTCCCCACAGCTGTTGTACTAGAGCTGTACGATCTGAGTTTATGATGATATTATTTTGGAAATATAATTTTTGTGTAATGTGTTATCTTTTATCACAATTACACCCCCGACACGCAAGGTTTTTCCCGCTTAATATTTCCGCATTATCTTCCAAGTGATGAAAATTCTAATAATTGTATCAACTTCCCCTGTGCTTGTTCTTCAACCCAATCTTGGCAGTTTATTAGTTTAAATCCATCTCTCTGACAGTCTTGTGTATTTTTTTATTATTTTTTTCATATTTCATTGAATACATTTTCTCGCAAGCTTTGCAATTATACCAATTTTCATTCTCTCTTTTCAGATTTTCTTAGACGGGAACTCCACGCTTCTCCTTCCCCCCCTCGCTCTTCGCGATTCGCGAACAGCTTGACAGTGAGCGTGCCATCATTTATTCAGCAGACGATAACCGGGGCTATTTAAGTGGTTTGATTAAATGTTTTCAAATGAGATCACCTATTTCGAAGATTTTCATTAACCGAAAGAGTGACTTGTTTGGGATCTCAATTAGTTCCCTTTCCGGAGCTTATTGGAGAATTAAAATGTTTTAAAAAATAATTATAATCAAGCCCTGTAACTTTAATATATCTGTTTAATGTTTTTCTTATTACCGGGAAAGTATAGCATTTATATTGTAATAATTATATTAGTAGAAAAATTGTATTACTATTGTATAAAAAAATTAAACATGAATTAAATCAGAGAATTATAAAAAAAATGAGTTACATGTGAATAGTTTATAGCTACCATTTGCAGTCAGCAGGTGGACATACATGCGTTAGAGCACAGCTGAACTGTGCTTGAACCTGTACGCCTTTACGTACCTGGGGCTTTCCCCAGTAGTCCGTGAGGTCTCTCGGCATCCTTTGGGTTTCCTCTGTTCTCCTGCTGGTGGCTCCGTAAGTTGCGTGACACAAAAACCAGTTGTACCAACTCAGCCTGCGCAGCCCCATCCGTGTGCCTTTCTTGATTGTGCTCTTGTTGCCAGGAGTGTTATCCAGTGCTGTGTGGCTGCTTCCATAGGTGTTCTGCTCCTTCACCAGCTAGGGACCCCAAAAGTCATTTTGAGTACTGATCTTGCTGTTATTTTGTTGTTGTTTATTGTGGCCGCATTTGTTATGGGTAGAGGGAGTCATGGTGGTGACACTTGTTATGGGTGGAGGGAGTCATGGTGGTGACACTTGTTATGGGTGGGAGGAGTAATGGTGGTCACACTTGTTATGGGTGGGAGGAGTCATGGTGGTCCCACTTGTTATGGGTGGGAGGAGTAATGGTGGTCACACTTGTTATGGGAGGAGAGAGTCATGGTGGTCACACTTGTTATGGGTAGAGGGAGTCATGGTGGTGACACTTGTTATGGGTGGGAGGAGTAATGGTGGTCACACTTGTTATGGGTGGGAGGAGTCATGGTGGTCCCACTTGTTATGGGTGGGAGGAGTAATGGTGGTCACACTTGTTATGGGAGGAGAGAGTCATGGTGGTCACACTTGTTATGGGTGGAGAGAGTCATGGTGGCCACACTTGTTATGGGTGGGATGAGTCATGGTGACCACACTTGTTATGGGTGGGAGGAGGCATGGTGGCCACAGTTGTTATGGGTGGGAGGAGTCATGGTGGCCACACTTGTTATGGGTGGAGGGAGTCATGGTGGCCACACTTGTTATGGGTGGGAGGAGGCATAGTGGCCACAGTTGTTATGGGTGGGAGTAGTCATGGTGGCCACACTTGTTATGGGTGGGATTAGTCATGGTGGCCACACTTGCTATGGGTGGGAGGAGTCATGGTGGCCACACTTGTTATGGGTGGAGGGAGTCATGGTGGCCACACTTGTTATGGGTGGGAGGAGTCATGGTGGCCACACTTGTTATGGGTGGGAGGAGGCATAGTGGCCACAGTTGTTATGGGTGGGAGGAGTCATGGTGGCCACACTTGTTATGGGTGGGATTAGTCATGGTGGCCACACTTGCTATGGGTGGGAGGAGTCATGGTGGTTACACTTGTTATGGGTGGAGAGAGTCATGGTGGTTACACTTGTTATGGGTGGGAGGAGTCATGGTGGCCACACTTGCTATCGGTGGGAGGAGTCATGGTGGTTACACTTGTTATGGGTGGGAGGAATCATGGTGACCACACTTGTTATGGGTGGAGAGAGTCATGGTGGTGACACTTGTTATGGGTGGGAGGAGGCATGGTGGCCACAGTTGTTATGGGTGGGAGGAGTCATGGTGGCCACACTTGTTATGGGTGGGAGGAGTCATGGTGGCCACACTTGCTATTGGTGGGAGGAGTCATGGTGGTTACACCTGTTATGGGTGGAGAGAGTCATGGTGGCCACACTTGTTATGGGTGGGAGGAATCATAGTGGCCACACTTGTTATGGGTGGGAGGAATCATGGTGAGCACACTTGTTATGGGTGGAGAGAGTCATGGTGGTGACATTTGTTATGGGTGGGGAGGAGTCATGGTGGTCACACTTGTTATGGGTGGAGGGAGTCATGGTGGTCACACTTGTTATGGGTGGAGGGAATCATAGTGGCCACACTTGTTATGAGTGGTGGCGTCATGGTGGCCACACTTGTTATGAGTGGTGGCGTCATGGTGGCCACACTTCTTATAGTTTGAGGGAGTTATGGTGGTATCACTTCTTAGTTGATGGGCCTCCAGGTCAAGTGAGTTACTATGGGGAAGGGTGTATCAGCATGAGGAGCCCTATGATTTGTAGACTGAACCCTCTATGGACTTGTCCTGAATATTATCCAGTAGATATACAGTAATTAGAGTTGTGTCTAGAGCTGAGGTTTAATAGATAAAAACGTTAACAGCATAGCTCTTTGCTGGCATTTTGACTTGAAAGATTCCTAGCTGGAAAAAATGGTCTACCCCCCCTACCTCCAAAGTAATCAATGTTCTGTAGATGCGTCCTAAGCTGGTGGCCTCTAGAGCGGCTTTACTGAATATTCCTCATAAGAGTCTCTAATCCCGGGCTAAAGTGTGTCGGCTAGCGGATGGCTAACGCCGGGCCCTCAGCACTTTCCATTCCCTTCACATCAAAACTGCCGAGTTGTTTTACTAGATCAATATGATTCATGTCTCATTTCACAACCTTAATCTTCCCAGAGACGCCGCGGCCATAAAAGTCACTTTGAAATATGAGTCATAACTCCAATCGGGGCAGTTTGTTGTTTTGTTTATAAATGGTCACAGTTTGCCTCTATTCTTTACTTTTATTTCAAGACAAAATCAATTTCACTCCCAACTCTGGGCAAGAATTTGAAAAACTCCCATTAGTCTTGCCGCCGCCATCGCCTGACTTGCAGATCTCCGCTCACTTTGGAATGGAAAGAAATGTGGCTAATCAAAGTTATTAGCTGTTGTGAAATAGCTATTATTATTTTTAATATTTATATAGCACCAACATCTTCCGTAGTGATGTACATAGTACAAAACAAAGAGTGGGTAGCTTAACTACTTCCGTAGCAGCAGTCTCTGGCCCCTTAAGGACCAGTGACCGCTGGTCTCGCAAAACGGCGCTCATAGACGAATCGCCGCACAGTCAGTTACAGAGCTGTGTGAGCAGGTCAGGAGCCACTTTCATTGGCTCCTGACGCTGTCCATCTATGTAAGCCAATGGGAGTTAGTTCGAATGAGTAGCAGCCAGGGCCGGTCCACCCATGAAGCGGGGTGAAACTTTTGCCTCAGGCGGCACTTCTGGGGGGGGATACACCCGCCCGTCCGTGGGTGTGGGGGGCCGCCCGAGCTGCAGGAGATAGCGGGCAGGAAGGGGGTATTGGGCCTAGCGGCGAGGAGGGGGGTCGGACCCCCCCTCCCTCACCTGGGTCCCCCGTCCTCCACTCCCCTCCAGCTTTAAAAAGTTAAGTTGCCGCCGCTATTATAAGAGGTACGGGCGGGGATCACTCACCTCTTCCGCGTTCCAGTGTGCTCTCCACTGACGTCACTTCCTGCTACGCCGCCCACTGTATTGTAAGTGGACGGCGTTACAGGAAGTGACGTCAGTGGAGCGCACGTTGGAACGCGGAAAGGTGAGTGATCCCCGCCCGTGCCTCTTAGCTGCAGCAGCTTAACTTTTAAAAGCTGGAGGGGAGCGGAGGATGAGAGACCCAGGCGAGGGAGGGGGGGGGTCCGACCCCCCTCCCCGCCGCTAGGCCCAATACCCCCTTCCTGCCCGCTATCCCCTCCAGCTCGGCGGCCCCTTACACCCACGGCTTGGGGGTCGGGGGGGGGGGGCGATTTCTTTAAAGTTTGCCTCAGGCGGCAAAAAGTCTAGGGTCGGGCCTGGTAGCAGAGGGTGCAGATCGGCGTGATCGTCGGGAGCGGTGGGACCCCGCGACGGCGAAGATTGAAATCTACATCCTGCCAGAATCGCCCAGCCACAAGCAGGTTGTAGATTTCAACCGTGCTGCTCCGGAAGCGGTTAAATACATGAGAAGTTCAAAACTCTTTACACTCAGGCTATCCCGCAATACAAAAACAAATACAAACATAGTTGATGTGAGATTTGTGGCATCTCCAATTCTGGTACATGTTCATATGATAAATTACATCAGAATTAGAAATATAAGGAGGAGGTCCCTGCCCTTTATTTATTTATATAGCGCCGACATATTACGCAGTGCTGTACAGAGTATATTGTGTTGTCACTAACTGTCCCTCAGAGGGGCTCCCAATCTAATCGCTACCATAGTCACATGTCTATATATGTATCGTGTAGTGTATGTATCATAATCTAGGACCAATTTTTTTAGGGGGAAGTCAATTAACTTATCTGAATGTTTTGGGGGATTTATGAGGAAACCAGAGTGCCCAGAGGAAACCCACACAGACACGGGGAGAACATACAAACTCCTTGCAGATGTTGACCTGGCTGGGATTTGAACCGGGGACCCAGGGTTGCAAGGCGAGATCGCTAACCACTACGCCACTGTGCTGCCCCTTTCAAGCTTACAATCTAGAGTGTAGTGGGCTGGAGACATTCGGAAAGGGGACACGGGTCATCGGATGAGGTAGTGAGCCTCTATCGCAAAATATAGGCTTGTCTGAACAGGTTTTGAGAGTACATTTGAAGGGTTCCAGGCTCGGAGCCTGACAGACTATCCTTTGCAGGGAATTAACTGTGGGCCCAACTCATGTACCTGGTGTTGGCGACCTACAAACTTCCACTAGGCTCCATGGCATCACCCAACTGAGTCTGAAGAGCAAGCTCCTAAATCAACTGCTCGTTGAGTACAACACAACTCTATATCACAATATTTTCTATTCTGCTGTTGGTAAAGAGGTGCTTTGGGCATTCTTCTGACCCAGAAAGGAACTCAAGCCAATTCAAGCCTCATTAATTATTCTAGCTAAACTCCTCACCCTATCATACAAAGCTCTACATAAGTTGTCTCCTCCTTACATTTCCCCATTAACTCCAGATCCCATTCCACCCAGAACCTTTGCTCCTCCCAGGAGACCCTTTTTTCCTCTAGCTTGGTTATCTCTTCTCACTCCTGCATCCAAGACTTCTTACGAGCATCACCTCTCTTTTGGAACTCTCTCCGACAGTCAGTCTGTCATGCTCCAAGCCTGGAAACCTTCAAATGTACTCTCTGGGGGTGGTGAAGTCAGAGCAGCACTGGAAGAGAAGCTGGATGGGTTGGTGGGGGATCACATCAGGGAATCACAACATTAAGCAATGCAAGCAGGTGATAGGCAAACTGCATATCGAATGTTCAGGAGTTCATAAACCCATCTCTCAATGCAAAATGGCGTTCACACCGTCGAATCTCCATCTTTATTAAGTATGGATGTCATTAGAACATCATTGGTGTGGCTGGGAAAGGGGTGGGTGTTTTTTGGGCTTAAAGCGGATCCGAGATGAAAAACTAACTATAACAAGTAACTTGCCTATATATCTTATCTAAAGTTTAGATAGTTTACACATCATATCTAGCTGCAAACAGCTTCAACAGTTTAGGATTATTTATTCATGCGATACAATGAGAGTGGCCATGTTCTGTTTGTCACATGACACACAGGCAAGCTGCTCTGCATCTCCAGCCCACAGCCTGTGAAAACTATACTCCTCTTTCCTCCTCCCTCCTGCCTCTGAAGTCTCTGGCTAGTAACCTCCTCCTCCTCCTGCCCAGACTGAGCTCCCATAAGCCCTTGCTATTAAGGCTCAGAGTGTCAAGGCACTCTGGTATGCTGTGGGCGAGGCTTGTTTAGTTCATAGGGAATTAGAGTATTAAAAAAAAAAAGTATTTGGCTTGAGGAATGCCCTATAAACTATATGAAAGGAACACAATTATGCAATGAGTTACATTTTATCTCGGATCCACTTTAAAGTGGAACTAAACTCAGAACTTCCACTCTGCTGTAAAAGATTAGTCACAGCATGATAACCCTAAGGCCCCGTTTACACTTAATCAGTTGGTGTGCGTCAGTAAGTGTTATTGCGCGTTTTTTCCATAGCAGTGCATTGGGAAGAAGATTTCAGTTAAAACACTGTGAGGATCCGCTTGGCTGCCTGCGCATGGCAGGCAGCCTTTTGACCACTGTTCAGGTCTGCATTCTGCAGGTCTCTGGAAGAGAGACCTCTTGTCAGTTTTGCAGCTTGCTGCTGAGGAATTTGCATACGTTTGTCATGCAGATTGCCTAGCCACATCCTTTGTAGGCTTGTACTATAAATACCATGTGATATCACAGACCTGGGCTGGTCATAAGGGTTAGTCCTGTGAAACACTCCTGGAGTGTCTGCCTTGCTCTTTGTTTAAAGATTAGCTTAGAGTAATTCCTGGGACTGCACTAGGCAGGTTCCCTAGTGCAGTTAGGATTGCATATCTGTTTGTTTGTCTGTTGCGATTGTCCTGTCCCAGCGGTGGTCGACAGGAAGTCGTTCTGATCTTTGTTCTTGGAGTATAGCTGGAGCAGCGGTTGCTACCAGCTATCTCATCTGATCTGTCTTGCCTGGATCGCACTCGCCTTGCGCTAGTGCTGTGGATCCGTCTGATCTCCATCTCTCTTGCTGTATTTTGGATCGCACTTGCTCTGGCGGAAAGAGCAGTGGATCCAGCTCGCTCTGTTTCTATACTTGGATCGCACTCGCTCTGGCGGAAAGAGCAGTGGATCGTATCTCTCACTTATTCCTGTTTTCGTGTATCTGTCTTGTCTGCTACGAACGCTGAAGGCTCGGTGAGGTAACCGTTAAGCAAGCGCTCGCGTCCTCTGTTTCATGTTTGTCTGTCGGTGGTTAGTTAGGCGTGCTTGTCTCTGTTGTGCTTAACACGCGGGGACCACGCATAAACGCGGCACTGTTGCGAATGATTGCGGTGTTCGCGTTTAGTTAGCGTTTGTTATTTTCCTTATCTTCTCATTGTATGATTTGCTGTGCCTTTGCTACTCTCGTGCTCTGCCTTGCTGTAGCCTTGTGTCACCTCTGGCAATTGCCTCTCTCGCGATTGCGTTCCTACTTCATATCTGCTGTTGTATGTGCACCGTCGCGGGTTGGCGACTAGATTGGGGCACATACATACATTCTGTCCCTGTGCTCATTCTCTTCCGCAATCGCTTCTCTTGCGATTGCGTTCTCACTTGGTTTCTTCTGTTGTGTGTCCACCGTTGCAGGTTGGCGGCTAGATTGGTGGACATACATACATTCCTCATCTGTGCTTATTTGGTCTTGTGTCGCTGTTAGCAATCGCCATCTCTGGCGATTGCCTTCTCACTTTATCTTCATGGTTGTGTGTTCATCGTCGCAAGGTGGCGACTAGTTTGGTGGACACACATACCCTCTGTCGCTTTGATCTCTCTCTTTCAGGGCTATCTTGCCCTGCGTTTCTTCCCTTCGTACAATTCCTGTCTGGCGTCTGTGGCAGGGCAGAGGAGCTGTTTCTCTGCACTCCACAGCTCCACCTGTCGACAGGAATTTTCCTCTACAGGTGCATTGCACCTTTTGCTGGGTTCCCTCAAATTATACGCTTGTGGAGGATTTCCGCAGTGTCAGCGCACGTCCTGCGCGCTGATCACGGAGAGAATTCCTCAATTGTTACAGTATGACCAGTCCAACCTACATTCCCAGTGTA
This sequence comes from Hyperolius riggenbachi, assembly GCF_040937935.1. NCBI lineage: Eukaryota > Metazoa > Chordata > Amphibia > Anura > Hyperoliidae > Hyperolius > Hyperolius riggenbachi. The sequence continues at coordinate 658,818,533 of NC_090646.1, forward strand.
GAGGGAATTCCCGATTTGTACGATTTGGTCAAATATGGGTCCTGTGTCTTTAAGAGATTTAAGATACTGGACTCTGAAACCAGAGATGAGTTTATATCAGAATGTTCCAGATTCTTGGCAAATCCTGAATTTCAGGCCACCAATATTTCCACTTGGAGTGGTCAGATTGCTTACAATCTTTTCCAAGGGGATCTGTTTGTGTGGGCTGATGAGTATGCCAGACACAAGAATCTGAGACATAACCCTCGCAGATTTCTGGCTCATGTATTTTCTCGTAAGCTTAGAATTCCCCTGCCAGGTTATTTCTATTAGTTTTTTCCTGCAGTGCATGACGCTGATCAGATTAGGTTATGCAACATTTCTGTGTCATTACCATATGTTAATGAATTGGTGCTTGCAGGCCAATCTGCTGATTCGGCTTGTCAGCCAAAACATTCGTTGCCCATAGCAACCACAAATAAAGAGGTTATTTCTGTCAAGTCTGAAATGTGCAAAACCATTCCGTATGATAATCAGTTTAATGTTTCTCTTGCCACTTTAGCCTCTAAGAAGATGCAAGAGAACTGCCTGGATACGTTTCTTGCATTTAAACAGACATGCAAAGTGGCTAAAAAGGGAAAAATTAAAAATCGCAAGCATCTGAATAAAACACTCCCTAATGATGTGTACAATGATGTTGCTCAGTCTCCGGGTTTTTTGCCCCAATCCAAAGCTTATGTGGATCCTATTATAGGTAGGATCGCACACTATATTAAAGCAGTTAAAAAATCTGTTCTGGTTCCTGATCTCCACCCATATGGAGATTATCTAGATACTGGCTTGTTTGAACCTCCATTTGCTTCATGGGACATTGGGGCCTTGATGGAGGAATTTGATTTTGATTGGAAAGCCTTTTGCGATTTTTACAGCGCAAAAAGCGAAGATGTCTTGAATGATTGTCTCGATTCTATGTACCTTTTGATTGATTCCGATGAATGTGACGAGGGTGATGTGGATCTGGTGATTTATGTGTGGCAGATGATTTTGGATGAGTTGCACACTCACCAATCAATTGATTCCAATAAAAAGACATCGTTGTCGGATGATTGTTCCTGCCTTTCTGGGGTAAAGCATGTGAGTTTTGACATTGTGCGATCTGAAATGAATGAGTGTACCACTGTGGTTGATTCCTGTGCGAATCCTGAAAGATTCTCTCCTGACTGTATGCAGTTTGAATCTATGCGATCTAATGCCTGTTTCTCGGATGTTTCTGCAGATTGTGATCAGCATGAATGTGCCAGTTTTCTCAAGGATGTGTGGGACCCCTTTTCCTTTAGAGACAGATCTTTAATATCTTCCATCTGTGATCCTGCTATGGGGAAAATTCCTAAATTATGCAGCATCAAAAGTAAAATTAATATGTCTAATAAAGTTTTTCCTGATGTTGTCGCTATTTTTACTGCAAATGCGTCTTTGTCTCACCCTGTTCACACCTGTAAGGGCCCGTTGCCTGGTGACAGTTGCTCCAGTGTTTCTGTCCTTAACGCCTTACAGTCTGCAACGCAGATCACAGAGGTTTGCGCTATGGAAGCGTCAGTTTCACAACCTAAAGCGATTTTTGATTCGCAAGTTTTGCGTTCTGACTCCTCGGATTTGACATTGTTAGCCGAATCTAAGAGTGAGACAGCGCTTCGGTTTTGCGAATCTGATGCTGAAGTTTCTTTGCTTTGCCCAGAGAAGCTTTCTCTGAATCTGCCCTGTACGATGAATGAAAACATGATCTCCACTCGCACTGACATTTGTGAGTCCCTTTCTTGTTCTGAGGAAAATGCTGATTCTGCACCCTGTACTCTGGATGAGTTAATATGGCCTTGTTTAGAGTCTCCTGCAGTGTACCTAGAGGCTCGTCTAGGTATTGCTACTATACTCACCTGTTTTTCTGCAGTTTTGGAGTTGCAAGCTAGTTTGACTGCTACGCAGAATTCTGGGATTAAAGATTAGGGAGTCAGTGTATGTTCCAGTAAATATTCCTGTACATTCCGCTCATGATGATGAAATTCAGTCTCAGTTTATGGTGGAACCTTCCCTGGGACATCTGCCCTGTCCACAAAATAAAGTTCCAATTTTGCCCTGTAACATGGATAGTTCAGAATCCTTCTCAGAAAACTTGAAAAATGATGTTCCTGAGGTCTTGTCTGATGTCCTGGAGACCTCCGAGTTCCTCCCAAAGGGTGCAGAACTTGTAGGAGATGTCTCCTGCCCCCCAAGTCCTTCTGAGGTGTTGCTCACTTCAGTAGGCATTGCTGTTGTGCTGACTACCTTTGCAGTTCTGGTGGAGCTTCACTCATATGTAGTCAATGATGATATTATTGTCACAGAGATTTCTAGGTTTGAGTCCAAGTCTTCTTTTGAAAGTCCAGTGCTTGAGACCACTGCTCGTGATGATTCTCTGCCTGGTTCTGGTTTTGGTCTTGTCGTAACGGACTCTGAGGTTGGCAGTTCCTTGACGTGTCCTGAGGTTCCCCTTGGGCTAGTGTACCCCGATGTGTTCTGTGACCCAGAAAGCCCAAGTGTGTCTCGGTTGCCAGCCTGCTCAGATGCTTCCTCGGTGGAAGCCTGTTCTGATGTTGCCTCTCTGCCTGCATGCCCAGAGGTGGTCCCTGAAGGTCCTGGTCTTGATGCTTGTCCTGGTAATTCTGAATCCGGAATTGTCATTGGTTCCATAGGGGTTCTTGATAGTTCTCCGTGTGAGCCTGGTGATCGTTCTGCCCTCCTGGGATCTCTGCGGAGCTTCAAAGTGTTCTGGAAGATCCTGGGAGAAATATTTCCTGGTACCTTGGATGAGATCAGCAGTGGGTGCTTTGTGGAAAGGGACACTACGAATGGGTATTGTGGCAGGTTTGGTATTTTTGGACGGTCCTTGGAAGGTGGTGGGCATGGCTCGGTGGGTGTCGATGGCTTTTTCTCTGGCATTCACAGTCCTGATGGATGTTACACTGAGACTTGTGGTACTGATGGGCATGTTTCGGTGGCTTCTCCTTCCAATGAGGTCGGTTTCGGGTGGGCTGACTCTGGAATTGGGCCTTGTCGGGCTGTCCTGACCTACATGAGTCTTCAGTTAGAGTCTTTTGCAAATATCAGGTTAGAGGCTCGTCTGGAATCCGACCCTAGAGGGGGGGGGGGGTACTGGGAGGATCCGCTCGGCTGCCTGCGCAGGCAGGCAGCCTTTTGACCACTGTTCAGGTCTGCATTCTGCAGGTCTCTGGAAGAGAGAACTTTTGTCAGTTTTGCAGCTTGCTGCTGAGGAATTTGCATACGTTTGTCATGCAGATTGCCTAGCCACATCCTTTGTAGGCTTGTACTATAAATACCATGTGATATCACAGACCTGGGCTGGTCATAAGGGTTAGTGCTATGAAACACTCCTGGAGTGTCAGCTTTGCTCTTTGTTTAAAGATTAACTTAGAGTATTTCCTGGGACTGCACTAGGCAGGTTCCCTAGTGCAGTTAGGATTGCATATCTGTTTGTTTGTCTGTTGCGATTGTCCTGTCCCAGCGGTGGTCGACAGGAAGTCGTTCTGATCTTTGTTCTTGGAGTATAGCTGGAGCAGCGGTTGCTACCAGCTATCTCATCTGATCTGTCTTGCCTGGATCGCACTCGCCTTGCGCTAGTGCTGTGGATCCGTCTGATCTCCATCTCTCTTGCTGTATTTTGGATCGCACTTGCTCTGGCGGAAAGAGCAGTGGATCGTATCTCTCACTTATTCCTGTTTTCGTGTATCTGTCTTGTCTGCTACGAACGCTTGCTGGAGGCTCGGTGAGGTAACCGTTAAGCAAGCGCTCGTGTCCTCTGTTTCATGTTTGTCTGTCAGTGGTTGGTTAGGCGTGCTTGTCTCTGTTGTGCTTAACACGCGGGGACCACGCATAAACGCGTGCACTGTTGCGAATGCGTGCGGTGTTCGCGTTTAGTTAGCATTTGTTATTTTCCTTATCTTCTCATTGTATGATTTGCTGTGCCTTTGCTACTCTCGTGCTCTGCCTTGCTGTAGCCTTGTGTCACCTCTGGCAATCGCCTCTCTCGCGATTGCGTTCCTACTTCATATCTGCTGTTGTATGTGCACCGTCGCGGGTTGGCGACTAGATTGGGGCACATACATACATTCTGTCCCTGTGCTCATTCTCTTCCGCAATCGCTTCTCTTGCGATTGCGTTCTCACTTGGTTTCTTCTGTTGTGTGTCCACCGTTGCAGGTTGGCGGCTAGATTGGTGGACATACATACATTCCTCATCTGTGCTTATTTGGTCTTGTGTCGCTGTTAGCAATCGCCATCTCTGGCGATTGCCTTCTCACTTTATCTTCATGGTTGTGTGTTCATCGTCGCAGGGTGGCGACTAGTTTGGTGGACACACATACCCTCTGTCGCTTTGATCTCTCTCTTTCAGGGCTATCTTGCCCTGCGTTTCTTCCCTTCGTACAATTCCTGTCTGGCGTCTGTGGCAGGGCAGAGGAGCTGTTCCTCTGCACTCCACAGCTCCACCTGTTGACAGGAATTTCCCTCTACAGGTGCATTGCACCTTTTGCTGGGTTCCCTCAAATTATACGCTTGTGGAGGATTTCCGCAGTGTCAGCGCACGTCCTGTGCGCTGATCACGGAAAGAATTCCTCAATCGTTACAAACACGTTAAAGGGAACCTGTACTGAGTAAAATTCTTTAAAATAAACACGTGAGGTAACTTCAAATGAACATTACATAGTTACCTTGCCATCAGTTCCTCTCAGAAGCTCACCATTTTCTTCTGACAATCATCCCTTCCAGTTCTGACAACATTTTGTCAGAACCGAAATATATCAGTTGCTGTCAGTTATATATCAGTTGCTGTCAGTTACAGCTGAGAAGAGAACTGATGTGTCCATGTTTCCCTATGGCTCAAGTGGGCGATGTTACAGTTTAACTGTGTGCTGACCAGGAAGCTGTTATGAGGTAATGGCCATTTTTAAAATGGAGGATGGAGAATTCCATTGATCACAGTGAACAAACAGGACACAGGAGAGGAGAAAGAGATTGAGGAGTAAACTACACGGGAGGTAAGTATGACTTCTGTATGGTTATTTTGACTTTTAATTTTCAGTTCAGGTTTTCTTTAAGTTTAAAAGAGGCCATAGGAAAACATGGGTTTTATTTTGAAAATCAGTTTTCTTTCAGTTATAACTGAGCGCAACTGATTAAGTGTAAAAGGGCCCTTAGGGGGGAAATTATTTATTACAATTTATGGAAATCCTAAAAAAAAACCCTTAAGCTATACTTGGTTTCACTTTTACAGAAGGCACTGAAAGGATTGAGCTTCAGTATTTGTTATAAGAATAGCTGCCTGGGCAGAGCTCCTGCAGTCTATACACAGCTGCTGATAAGAGCTAATGAGTCATGGCGATCTGGCTAAACAAACACAGAACACAGAGCAGTGAATTTCTTCAGCAACTATGCGTAGAATAAAGGCTTTTCATCCTGTGCTGTGCTAGAGTTCGGTTCCACTTTAAAAATGTAGGCGGGGCTGAACTTGTGGAACCGTTTAATGTCACATCATTAAACCCTGAATGTGATTCAGAGGTGAATAGAGTTTTTTTTCTTTGAAGCTCTAATTTAAATAAAGGAGATTGTTTTCCATGACTATTCCAGTTAATTTGTGCATTTCAGGCTTATTTTTGAACTGAGAAAGCAGCGCGGTGGGAGACAATTAATGGACCCCCGCGGTTTTCGCACGACTGTGTTTAGAGGAACATCTTCCCTTTTTTTTTTTTAAATCTTAAACACAGACTTCAAAACAATAGGTATTTAACCGTTGGTGTATGTGTGAATTACAAGTATTTATATTGGCTAATTATCTGTGGAGATAATTATCTAAGCCCCGGAGAATAGAAATAGGAAAAAAATAAATAAAAAAGTGCAGTTTTGACAAGAAGACATACAGTAATTTACGGCGTGCAATGCGAGATAATGAAATGCTTATTTGGTAAATTATTACAAAGTGGAATGTTATTACCGCTTATTGTCGCGTGATACCGAGCACTACTTAGTAGAAAGGCAATTCTCATCCTAATGAGACTCTTATCGGGGTAATTCGCTTGGAAATTACAGGATGTACTCCAAGATCAACAACTATTCTCAGGGATAGGGATGACTATGAGATGCTACTGATTTAGAGTTGATGCAAATTTTATGCAGTTTGGAGTTGCACTTACAGCCGGATTTTTTTTAAAGTGAACTGAGCACCTGTCATTTTCCACAATGCATATACATCTGTTTACTCGCATCCACGGGCTACATCTCCTGGTATGCACTGTGGTGGGTGCACGCGCACGGCTTCGCTAGTAGAATATAAATGCGCCAGGGTGCGCAGTGGCGTATCTACAGGGGTACAGACATGGCTTATGCCATAGGTGCTACAGGGCTATTGGCGCCATGCCTGGCCCCAAAACAGGCACAAAAAAACTCTGTTTACATGGTGGCAGCCCCCAATGCTGGTGTGTGGTGTGGTATTGGTGTGGAAGAGACGGAGGAAAATGGGACACCTTTGGCTATCTGACAGGGGCGTTACCTATGCTGGGGACACTTCACTACCTATACTGGGGACAATACTTCCTATGCTGGGGACACCTTACTACCTATACCAGGGAAAGCTTACTACCTATTGCGGGAAACTTTACTACCTATACTTGGGACACCTTACTACCTGTACTGGGTACATCTTACTACCTATACCAGGGAAACCTTACTACCTATACTAGGGGTGGTGATATATTGGGGTGCTGATGATGTTAAGGATAATACAGGAACATATTCTTTCATTTTTCTGCCTATGTCATGTGTACGTCTGATCGAAGCCAGCTGGGTAATTGGTCACCTGGCCAGAGGAAACTGAAGGCTAATATGAGTCTGTATGTAGATGTAAATTAACTCTGCATTCATTGTCCAGCAGGGGGAAGCTACCATTGTCTGCTTCTAATTAGGAAACACTTAATCAGATAGTTGCTTTGAAGCCTATACAGGTGGTCGGACCCTTTCGTCTGAATACTGTCTCAGATGTGTCACCTAGACTGGCTGCAGACCACACCAGCCTGAGCCAGGAGTTTACATATGACAGCCTAAAAAGTCTTTGAGGTGTGTGCGAAAATATACTTTTATATGTGGAAGTTAGATCTCTGGGAAATAAATTATGTCTGAAAAGTTAATTAAAACTAGTTCCTCCCCTTCCCAATGAAGTTGCAGCCTCCAGGCATAGATCCCAGTATAAAAAGCAGGGCCAGATGCCTAAAAATGATCTTCCTTTGAGGGTAGCACATCACCAGAGCTGATCCCGATCGAATCGGTAAATCCGTGTCCCTCCACGGTTGGACATTTGCGCTGGTAAAAGTTCACTTTACGTTTATTTCCCTTTTATTTTTGCAACTTGTTTTGTGTGTATCCTTGTAACTTTTATTTTGTTACTGTTACTTTGTTTTTGTAAATCTTTTGTATATATTATTTTCTGCATTGTTCAATTTTTTTTCCTGGAATATTAAATCGTTATTTAATAAGTTTGACTTCTGCTGTACTAAACTAACACTCATAGCCTAGAAGAGACTGAAGTTTAACTGTGTATAAGTCCATGCCTGATTGTATGACTGAGCAATATAAGATTGTAATTGCATTGTGTGTATGGGGGCACTTCTGTGCTTGACAGCAGAGTGGGAAGTCTCAGAGTGGCTAACAGTATCGTTTGGAGCGACTGTTAGTGGTTTTACTTCACTACAGTGTAGGATTGCAACTGTGTGTGTGTACGTGGCGTTCTCGTATTCGGCCTAAAGCGCAAAGCTGACCCGAGTACGAAAACGTGGATTGCGTGCTGAGCACTCGACAGCAGAGTGGACGTGTCTAGCAACAGCTAGTGGTGGCAGTGAGAAGTGTTTGAGGGGTCCCAGCCTTGTTTTTAGCTTGAATAAGGCTGCTCCCCGCTTTATGTGGTCAAACCTGCAGTCGGGAACCGTATACGCAGGCGTGCCGCGGGCCGGTTCCTGACACTAGGGATACCTTACTACCTGTACTGTGGACACCATACTATCTATACCAGGGAAACCTTACTACTTATACTGGGGATACCTTACTACCTATGCTAGGGACATTTACTACCGATACTAAGGGCATTACTACCTATACCAGGGAAACCTTACTACCTATACTGGGGACACCTTACTACCTACACCAGGGAAACCTTACTATTTATACTGGGGACACCGTACTACCTATGCTGGGGACATTACTATCGATACTGAGGACATTATTTACTACCAATACCAGGGAACCCTTACTACCCATACCAGGGAAACCTTACTACCTATGTTGGGGACATCTTACTACCTATACCAGGGAAACCTTACTATTTATACTAGGGGCACCTTACTATCTATACTAGGGACATTACTACCTATACTGAGGGCATTACTACCTATACTGGGGACACCTTATTACTTTTACTGGGGACACCTTCAGTGGCGTAGCTAAGGAGCTGTGGGCCCCGATGCAAGTCTTACAATGGGGCCCCTCAAGCACTCTATACATAACAATTGATACGGCGCACCAAAACCTGCCAATGGTAACTACAATGTCAGAGGAGCAAGAAGGGGATGGGGAACAGCTTGTTAATGATTACCACTATTCAAAGCTATCTATAGAAGTGATTATTATGAGCACAGGACCAATAGAGAGCTAATACTGTAGTTGAGGGAGGGCCCTTCGGGGCCCCTCTGGCCCAAGGGCCCCGATGCAGTCGCTACCGCTGCACCCCCTATTGCTACGCCCCTGGACACCTTACTACCTATGCTGGGGGCATTACAACCTACTGTACACTGGCAACTCCTTACTACTTATACTGGGGACACCTGACCTTACTACCTATACCAGGGAAATCTTACTACTTATACTAGAGGCATTACTACTTATACTGGGGACTCCTTACTACCTATACTGGGGACATTACTACCTATACTGGGGACTCCTTACTACCTATACTGGGGACATAACTGCCTATACTGGGGACACCTTACTACCTATACTGGGGACTCCTTACTACCTATACTGGGGATATTACTACCTATACTGGGGACTCCTTACTACCTATACTGGGGACATAACTGCCTATACTGGGGACTCCTTACTACCTATACTGGGGACATAACTGCCTATACTGGGGACATTACTACCTATACTGGGGATGCCTTACTACCTATACTGGGGACATAACTGCCTATACTGGGGACATTACTACCTATACTGGGGACATAACTGCCTATACTGGGGACACCTTACTACCTATACTGGGGACATTACTACCTATACTGGGGACACCTTACTACCTATACTGGGGACATTTCTACCTATACTGGGGACATTTCTACCTATACTAGGGACATAACTGCCTATACTGGGGATGTCTTACTGCCTATACTGGGGACACCTTACTACCTATACTGGGGACATTGCCTTTTTTTTGTAATCATGCTTTTATAAATCTTATCCAAACAAAACCCCTTTTATTTGGGTTTTTCATCTTGAGAGGTAAGATACCTCTTCTTTTACCTATACTGTATATAATTCTCACACCTAATTTTGAATTTTGGGTGCCTCCGTCTCCCCCCTGTATTTGTCAATTACATATTATTGGGAGATACTTTAGCCTTTTCGGTGTGGTGTCATCTATAACCATAAAGGATCTGAGGAGAGCGATCATCCAATTCCGGTAGGACCTGGAACTGGAATACCGAGCGGGTACGGTAATTTTCCCGCAGGCGATAAACTGTGGTTACAGAGACTGCCACCCACCTTTGTGAGTATAAGCACTGAAAGGTAATTTAAGCACCACTAAGCCCCCACAATACTGCACCATATGGCTCCTGGCAACTTCCTGTCATACAGGTGGCCCGTGGCTCCTCCTGTGAAGGAAAAACGAAGTATCTTCCACTACCCTGTGCTCTGGAAATTTACACCTGTGCAAGAGTGTGGCTGCACCTGCGTGAGTACAGTCACACCTGCGTGAGTACAGTCACACCTGCGTGAGTACAGCTGCACCTGCGCAGTAGCTGCTAATAGACGAGTGGCTCTGGCCTACTGCGCATGCAAAGCCGTACTCGAGCTGAATGGCAGTATGGCCGGACTTGTACACCGGGGGGAGCGTGGCTCTGCACCCCTATTACTATGCCACTGTGGCCAGGATAACATATCTGACAGGCTCTAGTCAGGCTGGGCGTTAACTAGGGACGTAACAATAGACCCTGCAGGGTTGCAGCTGCAGGGGGGCCCAGAATTAGCAGGGGGCCCCCGTGGGAGGAGAAGTTTATTTTCCCTGTCCTGAGAGACTGACAACTAAGAGCACGGAGAGATACACATTTCTGCTCTCTGTGCAATTGTTCTAATGACTGCATACTGCTCAGCCACTGATAAGGAATCATACAAAGTTTTGCAGCCATAGATTTGTAGACAGTCCTTATTCAGTGTGCAGCAGGGTCTTGTGTACAGCGCTGCTCTACCCCCAGCCTTTCTACCCCAAGTGCTGTATATTATATTGATGCTTTTCCACAATTGTTCTAATGACTGTATCTGCTCAGTCACTGATAACGAAACATACAAAGTTTTGTAGGCAAAGATTTGTAGACAGTCCCAATTCAGTGTGCAGTAGGCTGTTGTCGCCCAGATCCCAACCTCTCTACCCCTCCCTAAGAGCTGTGTGCTGTAGTGATGCTGGAGAAATCTGCAGAGCCAGTGCTGCTCCATCAGAGATGGACAGAGTGAGTGTAATAAGCTGAGGCTGGGAGCACACTCCTCTGTTGGTTTTCTGTATGCATTTTCTATACACCATGTGTGTCTGTATGTGTGAAAACATGCATGTTTTATCACAGGAGCTAATGTAATTGATAGAGAAAATGTGTTCAGTGCTGTCTGTGTTTATCTGTATGGGGAAAACACATTCAAATGTGCACTAGCCAATTAAATAACATTGGTTCGCAGTTTACCTGTGCAGAAAAAGGGGGGGGGGCATACAAATTATTGCAGGGTGGCCCAGTTGTTTCACAGACAGACATGGAAGCCCCGGGAGGAGAGCCTGTGCAGACAATGTTAACAGGGGGTCCTGGAGGATGAGGCCCACTTCCTGCTACACTGCAGCAAATACGCACCTGTGAGGACTGTCCATTTCCAGAGACTCTCTGACCAGATCCAGGATTTTACCTCCACAGATGAGGAGAAGGAACTCTACATCCTACTGGGGGAAGAGGAAACAACCATGCAAAAGCTGCCACGTTCTGCCGCCAAGTGAGAGGAACATGATACCACATGGACTGTATACCCCCAATACCCCCTATGGACTATCTCTCTCTCTCTCTCTCTCTCTCTCTCTCTCTCTATATATATATATATATATATATATATATATATATATATATATATATATATATATATGTTACGGCCAGAACCCGAAGTCTGGCCACTTCGGGTTCTGGCCGGTCAAAACGAGAAGTGGCCGGCTGATGGGGCCAATGTGAGAAATGTACCCTCATTTCGGACTTTGGCCGGCCAGAACTCGTTGTGGCTGTATGTGGCCGGCCAAGTCCCGAAGTCCTGCTCCCTCGGCTCTCCCCCGCTGCCTGCACTAATCAAACCTCAGATCAGGGCGACCGGACCGAAGAGGCGGAGAGAGGCAAAGCACACAAGTTACCCGCAGGACGTGAACACTTCAGTGCGGAAGCGCCAGTCATTTGGCACTTCCGCATGTGAAGTGTATAGGTCCGGGCAGGTAGCGTGCGCGCTACTCTGCCTCTCTCCGCTTCTCCCCGCCTCTTCGCCCTGATCTGAGGTCTGTGAGTAGGCGCACAGCAGGCAACTCTCCCGGCGCACACGAAAGCCCCCCCCCTCCCAGCCAATCAAAGCACACAGAAAAGCGCCCCCCTCCAGCCATGCAAAGCACCCCTAGCAATGCAAAGTGCGCAGCCCCCCCCCAGCCATGCAAAGCACCTAGTGAAGCACCCCAGCCATGCAAAGTGCGCAGCCCCCCCCCCCCGCCGCCATGCAAAGCACCCCCAGCAATGCAAAGTGCGCAGTGAAGCCCCCCCAGCCATGCAAAGTGCGCATTTAAGCTCCCCCAGCCATGCAAAGCACCCCCAGCAATGCAAAGTGCCCAGTGAAGCCCCCCACGCCATGCAACGCACCTAGCGAAGCCCCCCCAGCCATGCAAAGCGCCCAGCAAAGCCCCCCCCCCCCAGCCCAGCCATGCAAAGCATCCCCAGCCATGCAAAGCACCCAGAAAAGCCCCCAGCCATGCAAAGCACCTAGAGAAGCGCACCCAGCCATCGCTAATCACCACTGTAATTTGATCTCTCCCCTGTGTCACTCGACTGCCGCGGCAGAGCAGCTAATTTTAAAGCGCAGGATGATAAATTTGTCTGCTTTCGTCAAGAAGTAGACACGCTGCTGATTTGTTGCAGGATTGTGTATTCGCTGTGACAAAGAACCTTTTTTTTCCTGTGAAGGGTATTATGCTGTTGTGTATCTTTCAGAGCAGAAAGGAGGTTCCGAGTGCCATTCATGGGGCTGGACAGGACCCGGGATGTTCTGGGATCTGTGCGTTTTGGACTTTGGCCGACTGACTTTGGCCGTTTCTAGAACTGGCCGGCCAATGTCAGAAATTCCCAGCATTTTGGACTTTGACCGACGTCAAATCGGCCAGTTCTAGAAACGGCCGGCCAATTCTAGAATTGGCCGATTTCTGGTTTTGGCCGTAACATATATATATCCCAGCCCCCCATATTGTCCCTTACATCCTCCACACCCTACGGACTACATACCCCAACCCCCTACACCCTTCCCTTATTCCCACAACCCCCTCCCCATGTTAATGCTTTGTTTTGCTTTGGCAATGCTAAATGTATTTGGTCCTGCCAATAAAGCTTTTTTGGATTTGGATTTGTTTCTAGTTACGCCCCTGGTGTTATCCTCACTAGAGTGACGCGGTTCCAACGCAAACGAAAAATCTGCGGCGGGATTCTAAGAAACTAAAAAAGCAGTTTGATGGAATTCGTGTAGCGTGCAGGACTGATCTGATGCGGACTGATTTTGTTTCCCCCTGTCATTAGCAAAAAGTGGAGTTCACTGTAAAAAGATCGCAGGTACGCCTCAATACTGTGACTGACATGGTCCTGGGAGGGAGCCCTTGTCAGCCTCAATACATCTCTGACATTGCTAAAGACTTCATCAGGCAGGCATCGTGTGAGCAGATCAGTTGCCACGGCAACCTCTCCGGCATTGACGCTGCTCAACCCCTCCAAAGTGTAGCACCTACTTAGCTACAGATACACTGAGATCACTGGGTTTCTAGATACACAGAAATATAATCCAATCTTCCCCAGGCCTCCTTTTCATGACGCGATCAGGCCTCGCTATTAACGCACGAGCGTCCCTCTGACAGGAGTGCCGGCAAAAGGCATATTTTGCAGGTACTTCGTGTCAATTAGAGCTCTCACTGTTTCCTGGAATAATCATTCCTGCCACATTAGGGACAGACAGCAAGAGAAAATCGTTTAATTGGTGCCCTTCTGTAGACGAGAGAAGAGGGAAGGAGGGGGGGGTGGAGGAGAGAGAAATACAACGCAGTAGAGAGAATATCAAATCTATTCGACACCTCGTGAGCGCCAGTGCATAAAAGATGCATTAGCTGGGAGATTTAAATGGAATACATATTTCTATTATCCGAGAGAAAATGTTATGCGCAGTCAAAGCCACGGAATTCTCCTCATCATTTTTTGATGGAAGCGTAGCGTCGCTTTCTAATGACCGCAAGAAAAATCTTTGGGCTGGTTCGGGGCACAACCGGGGCTGACGTTTAATGCAGAATTAAAAGCTTAGCTGGACGTAATTAGTAGGCGAGGAGATGAGTCATGTAGGCGGGAGATGTCACCGGGTAGGCGAGAAATGTGGCGGTTTTTACTGCAAGGTATGGCAGCCAGTGCTGCGAAGTGTATCTGGGATTAGCAGAAATTACTTTTAAAAAAAAAATGACTGCAATTTTTACGAATGTAATGCTCACTTTATTGGGTTCACAAGAAAAAAATAAATTAATCAATAATCCTATACTATAATCTCCCTGTGTCGCTGCGTCCAGCTGTCCCTGTGTCCCTGTTATTTGCCTACTGCGCACGTGCGCAGTACAGACAGCTGGACAGGACCAGGGAATAAGGCGGGCGAGCGAGTTGGGCGGGTGTGGGCACGCACCCGGCGGGTGGGCGCTTGCGCGCGGTGGGTGGGCGCACCCATGCGCACTGGCGGCGGCGGCAGGAAAAAGACCTAGAGCCATTTTTAAATGGGCTTGGATCTACTAGTAATAATGATAATAGTGAAGGCGTGATCATGTTAGTACTGAATGCCTGCGTGATCTTGTTCTGGCTGTCTAATGCAAACACTTTCACTCTTAGGACAGAGATAACCCTTTAGTGCCTGCAGCAAGTGTTTAATGTTACAGGACAACTGTAGCGAAAAATATATGGTGGCTGCCATATTTATTTCCTTTTAAAGAGAATCTGTACTCTAAAATTCTTACAATAAAAAGCATACCATTCTCTTCATTATGTTCTCCTGGGCCCCTCTGTGCTGTTTCTGCCACTCCCTGCTGCAATCCTGACTTGTAATTAACAGTTTTAGGCAGTGTTTACAAACAAATGACTGGCTTCTAACCAGAGTATCATACGCTGAGAACAGCTTACTGTGTGACTCATGCAGAGCTTGGAGAGGGTGTGTATAGCTTCTGCCAATGACAAGCAGTGCTACACATTCCACACATTCCAGCCTTAGCCCTACAGAGCCGACAGAGGAAAGAAGATAAGATTTATTACAGAGACAGTGCAACTAGAAAAGGCTGCAGTAAGACAGACCACATTAGAACAGGCATAGGAACTTATAGGATAGAAGAGATAAGGCTCAACATTTTGTTACAGAGTCTCTTTAAAGAGAAACTCCGACCAAGAATTTAACTTTATCCCAATCAGTAGCTGATACCCCCTTTTACATGAAAAATATAATGATTTTCACCAACAGACCATCAGGGGGCGCTGTATGACTGATTTTGTGCTGAAACCCCTCCCACAAGAGGCTCTGGTACCGTACGGTACTCTGGGCAAACTGCCACAATGTAACAATGTTCACAGACAGGAAATGGCTGTTTAGAGCTGTCTGCAAGGCCAGAACAGCTAGAAACAGCTAAATAACGTGCCCACAGTAAAAATGTCACCATGTAATACATGTCAGAATGTGAATCTGGGAGAGGAAAGATTTTACAATGAGCAAACACTGCCTAAATCATTTATACATAATTATGGTAAAAATGAAGCACTTTTTTATTACACTATTTTCACTGGAGTTCCTCTTTAAGCAATGCCAGTTGCCTGGCTATCCTGCTGATCCTCTGCCTCTAATACTATTAGCCATAGACCCTGAACAAGCATGCAGCATATCAGGTGTTTCTGACATTATTATGGTTATTCAGACACTACTAAAGCCAAACAGATCAGCAGGGCTGCCAGGCAACTGGGGTTGTTTAAAATGAAATGAATATGGCAGCCTCCATATTTCTCTCACTTCAGTTGTCCTTTAAAGAATACCTCCAGTATCAAAGACAGAGCCTGTCACACCAGGCTCTCTCTTAATGACAGAGGCGTAGCTAGAGGGGTGCAGGCATGGCTCCCTGCCATGGGCGCCACAGCACCATGGGCACCATGGCTGCCTTCTCCTCCCTCATGCTCCACCTTCATACTGAGGTAAAGACAAAAAGGGAAAAATCGAGATTCCAATAGTGTATTATTGTTACTTTGATAAAGGTGATATAGGTGAAAAAATAATACTCACAAATGTGGGTTGCCGGATATAGGCAACCACGAGTAGCACTTGTGGGGAGATTAGGACTGTCAGCACTCAGGATAAGAAGTCGCTCTCCGTAGATAGAAAAGAGGTGATCACACCCGTCCAACCAGTGGATACAAATTATTCAAGAGAATAACAGAGGAGCCAAGGAGGATACAATGCATTAAAAACTCATAAGAGTTACCTCCACAATGAAGACACAAAGATAATAATCATAAAACACAATTTATTCTCACTCTGACAAACTTTGCAACGCGTTTCATGGGTCTATAGCCCGCTTCCTCAGGCAACACAAAATTGGGAGCAACTGAAAGTGTCAGAGAGCGGGTGTAGCGCTCTTTGACATGGGTCGGGTGTTTGTACCTGCTCTTATACTGCAGGACTTTTCTTACTGCCTATACTGGGAGAGGAGGGGTTGGGGGGACTACTTGCAGTGTGAAACAGCTCTCACTGCATATACTGGGTAGACAACTCTAACTACATATACAGGTAGGCAAACTAACCTGGGGGCTACCTATACTGGGTGAACTATCTCTGGCTACCTATACTAGGGTGCTACCTCTGGTTACTTACACTTGGGGGAAAACCTATACCGTAGCAAACTAGACAGGGAGGGGGGGGGGGGGGGAACTAATACTGGGTAAACTTGTATCATTGCAAGAAAAGAAGCTGTTATTATGGGGCAAGGTGGTCTGACTGGGGGGAGAGGGGGGGAGGCGTGCGCAATTTCAGTGTTTGCCATAGGCGCTATATCACCCAGATACGCACCTGCTTAATCACTTCAGGACCACAGTCTTTACCCCCAATAAAGACCAGGCTATTTTTCACAGAAATGGCCACTGCAGCTTTAAGACCTCGCTGCAGGGCCGCAGAACTCAGCACACAAGTGATCCCCCCCTTTTTCTCTCCACCAGCAGAGCTTTCCATTGGTGGGGTCAGATCGCCCCCAGCATGTTTGTTTATTTTATTATAAATATTTGTTTTATTTATTTCCTATTAAATATGTGTATTTTTTTTTCTCTTCCCACCTCCTTCCTTCCCCCTATCAGCCTATCAGTGCGATCGGCTGGGATAGGCTTTAGCCTATCCCAGCGGATCGCTTTTGTGCCTCTGGAGGGGACAGCCGAGTGGCATGGCTGTCCCCACTACAGTTCTGCCTTAGATCCAGTGTTGCTTGCAAATTCTCGGCAAAGTAATTTTCGCATCGAAAATCCCGTTTTCGAATTCGGCGAATTTTCACGAAAATCTTCAAAAATATTTGCGTTTTCGACCAGCATCGAAAATTGAAGAAACGTCACTGTATGCGGACGCTTATGCCCTTATGCGGAAAAATGTCCTCAATAATCCGCTAATACATACGTATAGTTACCGCACGCGTACGGTACTACGACTACGCGTAAATACGTACGCGATCAACTTACAAATTTAATGCGAAAATAACGTGTATTAGGCGAAAATTAACGTGAAATTATTTGATCGAAAATTCGCCTGTCGAAACGAAATTAGGCGAAAATTCAGCGAAAAGAATTTTTGCATTTTTGCTTATCACTGCTTAGATCGCAGCGCTGTACGTAGTAAATAGATGGCGGTTTCGCTCCCTAACAGTCTCCTAGCTGGGAGGCTGATGGCGGAGAGCGAAGCTCCGTCACTCATGCGGAGATGCACACGCGATTTCCTTCAAAACCCCGCCCCAGGACTTGACGCAATTGGCATTAGGCAGTCCTGGGGCTGCCATCCTGATCACGCTCATTGGCGTTAGGTGGTCCCCAGGTGGTTAATGATGATGCAGGTTTGGGGGGGAAGGGCTCACAGTTGACTGCTTACTTATTACCCATGCCCATCTGCGCATCTACAGCCTGACCCCGGCCACGGCCTAATTGATGGCTGCTGAGCAGCAATGCATACAGAGGTTTACAAAGAGCTTTGTCTGCGACAGCTTTGTCAAGGAGGGGGCGGAGCACCACCTGAGAACTGTGTGGGGCCTGAACTACTAACCTTCCCTTCCTTCGACACAAGACTAGACAAATAACATTTATATCGCGCTTTTCTCCTGGCGGACTCAAAGCGCCAGAGCTGCAGCCACTTGGGCACGCTCTATAGGCAGTAGCAGTGTTAGGGAGACTTGCCTAAGGTCTCCTACTGAATAGGTGCTGGCTTACTGAACAGGAAGAGCCGAGATGTGAACCCTGGTCTCCTGTGTCAGAGGCAGAGCCCTTAACCATTACACCATCCAGCCACTACATCGTTCAGATCAGGTGTTTTGTAGCTACACTTGTTATGCTTGCTTGCTGATGCTTGGGCCTTGGAGCCCATCTCGCAAGGGTCATAAAACAACTGTGGCCATCATGATCTTCACACCCATAACAAGTGTAGCCACAAAACACCTGATCTGAAGAATCCTGCTTGCTGATGGTTGGGCCTTGGAGCCCATCTCACAAGGCCCAACCATCAGCAAGCAGGAGAATATGCAAAATAATTAATTTTTCATATACTTTTAGGTGCTTTTTCAGTTACAGAGTGGTGGAAAGTTATTTTAAACAGGAGTAAAATTATCTTCTAGGAGAAAACTCCGGAGAAAAAGTGAATTGCATATTGGCCAAGAAAGGCTAATTTATGAAATAAACAGATAAGGGCCCCTATGGAATAAGCTTTTTTCCTGGGTTTCCTCCGAGGAGATAGATTTTCATCTTACCTATATAATAACTTTTCAGCATCTGACAACTGTAAAAAAGTACTAAAAGCGAGGAAGGAAAGTACTGGTTCTGGGCGCAGGTAGTTGGAATTTGCACTGAGCTTCGTACCAGACCTGTTTGACTTTTATGCGCCTTTTATATTGCCTGATGAAGCGGGATATGCCCGCAAAACGCGTTGCACTTGCACTTTTTGGGCTCTCGGTGTCACCATTTTGTTGTTCTTTTTGCGAACTGTGTATTGCCTGTTTTTCCTGCCAGGGCGTACATTTCAGCTACTCTCGGCATGTGGTCCTGCAAAAGTGGTAGATAAGTAGTGATGATAAGCTCCAATTCCAATAGTAATACTTTTGCAACAAAATAAGCAATTACGCATGCATGCTCATCGATTTTTCGCACATTTACTCTTGAGGGGTGGCCAGGGAGGTGACGACTGAGCAATCATTGATCAGGCATGCAGATCTGATCTGATTCGATAAAATAATTGAATTGGCTGGTAGATTGGGCTGCAAAATCTGTAGATGTATGGGTACCTTAAGTTCAGTACCTAAGGCCCGGGACGAGATTGCTGGCATATTAAACCACCGCATGGTATATTTAGATCAGCGCCCAAATCTACGCTGTAAATGTTGAGCCTGAATTTGAAATTACTTTCCTGACAGTGTTTATTAAAGTGGTCTGAAACTCTGACATAACATTCAATAAAAATGTGTTTTCCTACTTTTTATTACTTATACAGTTATTATATTTGCTTTTGTGCATAAGTAATAATGTCTGTCTACAAATTACAAGTTTCCAAAGTGTAGTTTATTGTACCTCGAAAGCTGGCATTGCAATTTATTCCAACTGATTTTTATTATATACTAGCTGGTTGCCCGGCGTTGCCCGGGTATGTAATTGGCTAGTGTTAGCTCTGTCCACTTTTTCTAATCCTAACACACAATTACCTAGTTTGTGAGCTTTGCGGTCTTTGGCATCAATAATTGGCTGTGGCTCCACTACTTTGAAAATCAATAGGTGAATTTTGATTAGCTTTTGTAGGCTCCACCTACTTTTCTGAATATTAATCCCAGTCACCCACTGTGCAAAGTTTAAGAACCCTGCCATTGACAGACAGTGTAAGAATGGCTGCAGTTTACATTCTGGCAGTTAAATTTTTATTTTTCTCCACCCACTGATGTCCTGATGTTTCCCGGGTATGTATTTGGCTGCTGTTGGCTGTGGCCACTTTTTCTAACCCTAACACACAATTGTCAATAGTCAATGACCAAGTTTGTGAGATTTTTGGTCTTTGGCATGAATAATTTTCATTGAAATGAAACACATCTGATTCGCTGTTTGTAGCCCCACCCCTTTTCTAAATATTTAACCCCAGTCACCCAATGATCAACTGTACCAGGTTTGAGGCTTGTGCCATTAACAGTGCAAAAATGGCAGCAATTAAATATTTGCCTTGAAAATCAATAGGTGAATTGTGATTGGTTTTTGTAGGCTCCACCCACTTTTCTGAATATTAATCCCAGTCACCCAGTGACCAACTGTGCAAAGTTTTAGAACCCCACAATTAATAGTGTAAGAATGGCTGCAGTTTACATTTTCCCAGTGAAATTTGTGTTTGTCTCCGCCCACTGAAGACTCGGCATTGCCCAGGTATGTATTTGGCTGGTGCTAGCTCCGCCCACTTTTTCTAACCCAAACACAAAATTACTTAATGGCCAAGTTTGTGAGCTTTGAGGTCTTTGGCATCAATAATTTGCATTGAAATAAAATAAATCTGATTGGCTGTGGCTCCACCCCTTTTCTGAATTTGAACCCCAATCACCCAATGGCCAACTGTACCAGGTACAGGTGATTAACAGTGCAAGAGGCTTGTGCCATTAACAGTGCAAGAATGGCATCAATTAAAAATTCCCCTTAAAGATTAATAGGTGGATTTTGATTGGCTTTTGTAGGCTCCACCCACTTTTCTGAATATTAATCTGTCACCCAGTGACCAACTGTGCAAAGTTTGAGAACCCTACCATTAATAGTGTAAGAATTGCTGCAGTTTACATTTTCTCAGTGAAATTTGTATTTGTCTCCGCCTACTGATGACCCAGCATTGCCCGATTATGTATTTGGCTGGTGTTGGCTGTGCCCACTTTTCCTAATCCTAACACACAATTACTCAATTACTCAATGACCAAGTTTGTGAGCTTTGCGGTCTTTGGCATCAATAACCTGCATTAAAATGAAACAAATCAGATTGGCTGTTTGGGGCTCCACCCCCTTATATAAATTTAAACCCCAGTCACGCAATGATCAACTGTACCAGGTTTGAGGCTTGTGCCATTAACAGTGCAAGAATGGCAGCAATGAAATATTCCCCTGAAAAATCAATAGGTAATTTTTGATTGTTTTTTGTAGGCTCCACCCACTTTTCTGAATATTAACCCCAGTCACCCAGTAACCAACTGTGCAAAGTTTGAGAACCCTACCATTAACAGTGTAAGAATGGCTGCTGTTTACATTTTCCCAGTAAAATTTGTATTTGTCTCCGCCCACTTATGACCCGGCGTTGCCCGCTTATGTATTTGGCTGGTGTTGGCTGTGCCCACTTTCCTAACCCTAACACACAATTAATCAATTACTCAATTACCAAGTTTGTGAGCTTTGCGGTGTTTGGCAACAATAATTTGCATTGGAATGAAACAAATCTGATTGGCTATTTGTGGCTCCACCCCCTTTTTGAAATTAAACCCCAGTCACCCAATGATCAACTATACCAGGTTTGAGGCTTGTGCCATTAACCTCCTTGTCGGTTTTCCCGACCTGAGCTCGGGGTAGAAAAAATAAGCTATTAGCGGTGATCCCGAGCTCAGGTCGGGGTAGGCATTGCAGAGCTTTACTTGTAGTTGTGGAGTCCCGCGCGTGATCTCGCTGCGCAGCGGGACTCCAGCCTCTCTCCCCGGCAGTGTGGGGTCTTTCCCTGGCCGCCGGGATCCCCTATGTCCCCGCTATTCTTCCGGGGACCCGGCAGCCAGTTGGAGCAGCGGAGTCGTGGTGGTGGCAGCAGAGCGGTGGTGGCAGCGTGACGTCATCGGGGGCGGGGCTAATATTGAAAACAAACTTCTCTATATTAGAGAAATATAGAGAAGTTCGTTTATATGTATATTAGCGCCATCTTGTGGGCAAAGAGAAAACTGCAGCACAGGAGCCCAGGAAGGTACATTTTTTTTTTATTTTGCTGCAGATCTCCCTGCCAGAATGATTTTTTTTCAGGTTTTAGGGTCTGAAAGAGTGGAAAAAATTGCACCACTTTTAGACCCTAAAATCTGGAAAGAATCAGACCGCCAAGGAGGTTAACAGTGCAAGAATGGCAGAAATGTAAATATTCCCCTTGAAAATCATTAGGTGAATTTTGATTGGCTTTTATAGGCTCCAACCACTTTTCTGAATAATAACCCTAGTCACCCAACGACCAACTGTGCAAAGTTTGAGAACCCTACCATTAACAGTGTAAGAAAAACAAAAGTTTGCTTTCTTAAAACAGAAAGAATTTGCGATAATTCAGGTTGGTGTGAGCTTGAGATGTCTCCCAGTGCATCACTGCTGAAAATTAACCATTGTTACCCTTATTTATTGTATTTATAAAGCGCCAACATATTACGCAGCGCTGAACATTAATTTAGGTTACAGACAATATTTAGGGGTGACATACAGCAATATGACAATACAGGAATACAAGAAAACCAGATCACACAGCACAGTATTAGTACAAGGTAATGCTTAGTCAGTCACTGGATGAAGCATGGAGATTAGGCAAGTTAGGTTCACTCAGATGCATAGCATGGGTTCACAGTAATGGAGGTGCCAGATCAGGTAGGACACAAAAGGAGGAGGACCCTGCCCAAAGGCTTACAATCTAGAGGGAGAGGTAAGGACACGAATGGTAGGGGACCAGAGTTCAGCTGTAGGTTTAGAGCACTTGTGAGGGGTAGTAGGCCAGAGTGAAAAGGTGAGTTTTGAGGGCTTTCTTGAAGATGTTGAAGGAGGGGGCTGCCCTAATGGGTGGAGGTAGGGAGTTCCATAGTGTTGGAGCAGCTCTTGAGAAGTCCTGGAGGCGTGCATGGGACTGGGTGATGCGGGGGGCGGTTAGGCGAAGTTCATTGGAAGAGCGGAGTGAGCGGCTAGGTGTGTACCTCTGAGTAAGATCGGAAATGTAGGTTGGACAGGTTTTGTGGACAGATTTGTAGGTCAGACACAGTATCTTGAATCTAATTCTGGACTGGATAGGAAGCCAGTGGAGGGATTCTAGGAGGGGATCTGCCGTGGTGGAGCGATGGGAGCAGTGGATAATTCTGGCTGCCGCATTCATGATGGACTGCAGTGGGGCTGTTCGGGTCATAGGGAGACCAGACAGCAGGGCATTGCAGTAGTCAAGGCGGGAAATTATGAGGGCATGGATGAGGAGTTTGGTGGTGGCAGAGGTCAGGAAAGGGCGAATCTTACAGATGTTACGAAGGTGGAAGTTGCAGGACTTTGTGAGGTTTTGGATGTGGGAAGTGAAGGAGAGTGCGGAGTCCAGGGTGACACCCAGACAGCGGGCTTGAGAGGTAGGGCGAATGGAAGTGTGGTTAACAGTGACATGCACATCTGGGAGGTTTGTGGATGGCCGGGGTGGGAAGATCGTACCCTTAGAAGCTAAACACACCTCCAGAACCGCTGGAATGCAATGATGTGTCAACTTGTTAAATTGTACAGAGCCATAATAATCCAACACGCATACAGACTGTTTTGGATTGTTTGATCTTTATCAGTGCACAGCATAGATTAATTTGACTCTATGCAGTAGGGCTTGTAACACCGAGAGGGACATGCTACCCAGCCAGCTCATGGTGACCCAGAACTCATTGGAGTGTGTAAGGGACTACAATGGTCCTAAAAGCCCCCTTACTAAGATGTTAAGAAAAACAAACGTTTGCTTTCTTAAAACAGAAAGAATTTGCGATAATTCAGGTTGGAGTGAGCTTGAGATGTCTAGCAGAGCATCACTGCTGAATATATGCAAATTAACCATTCTACCCTTAGAAGCTAAACACATCTCCAGTGTAACAGTGTATGGCTGCAGTTTACATTTTCCAGTGAAATTTGTATTTGTCTCTTTTTGGTTATGGGAATAAAAAGTATCCTATACTTTATTCCAGGTAATGTACTATGTGTGTGCCAAATTTCATTTAAATCCGTTCAGCCGTTTTTGCGTGATCGAGTAACAAACATCCAAACATCCAAACATCCAAACATCCGAACTTTCCCATTTATTATATTAGTAGGATTAACATCTTCAATGAGCTTTTCTGAACTGTATGTGTGTGTCTGAAGCACAGAGAATTCCCTTTCACTTGTTAGACTGTGTGTACACACATTGTAACAACATTGGAATGTAAACAAAGATACTGTTATCTACGGTTTGGATGCGGATTGAAGCTGAATAGCAGGACATTTCAGTGATGTCCTGCTAAAAAATAAATTCTGGGATAGTAGCTTTCAAGGTATCGGTTGAAAAGGGTGCCTGAGCTGCCTGTATGAAAAGGGCGCCGCCATAGACATCAATGTTATTTCTGGAAATATGGGCTACAAGGTGTAGAAAAGGGCGCCCGAGTTTTGATACAGGCTACAAGCGGGCGCCCCTTTGTAGCCCATATTTTTTCGGCTACAAGGTTTTCGGTTACAGTAGGGCACCCCTTTGTAGCGCATATTTTTTATTCGGCCGAGTTTTGATATAGGCTACAGGAGCTGGAAGCCGAATTATTTCATTCCCCCACTATCCATGGCGGCCTGGAGGGGGAATAGTAATTAACACATCCCGGACTTTTTTGTAGCCGAAGTTTTTATATGGGCTACAAGCACTGGAAGCCGAATTATTTCATTCCCCCACTATCCATTGCGGCCTGGAGGGGGAATAGTAATTAACAGGTCCCGGAGTTTTTTTGTAGCCGAAGTTTTTATATGGGCTACACCAGGCGCCTTTTTTGTAGCCGAAGTTTTTATATGGGCTACACCAGGGGCACTTTTTTACAGGCGGCCTTTTCATATAAACCGGCTTTCAAGCTGTGAGGAATCTTTTAGAGCAATGTAGAAATGCTGGCTTTCAGACCTCTTTAAATTTATATTTATCGCTCACTTTATTTTATTCTAGTCCCACAAGTTAAACTGCCTGTTTGTTTTTCTACACCTTTGGCAGATAATAATATCACCACTTATATTATGCCCCCCCCCACCTCATTCTGCTCCTTGGCTGCACTGCATTCCATTTGCAGCCACTTGAGAAGGACTTGGAAAGACAATAATGACTAGTTTCTTTCAATTTCACACCGCTCCGCACTGCGGCAACTTACAGCGAGCCTCATCCGATGTGCTGCATCATCTACAGTGGGCTGGGAAGCTCAGTGTCGCAATGGAGTCCCCGTCACAGAGAGGAGAAGAGATATACAGACTCACAGAGCCATGAAGGCAGTGATGACTATGAACAGGGCAGAGTAGGCGGGAAACAGGAGAGAATACGACTTGTGTGGCTCTTCCAATTCTGCAGAAATTCCGATTTTTGCAGAAAAATTATGCATTCTTTGATTGGTCCAATGTCTGTGAGTTTTGGGATTGGGCTAAAATTACAGAGTCACGGTAAATTGAATTGCCAATCGGAAATGCAAAAATATCAGTGCCATAGTATCCAAATGAGCATCCCTAAAAATGGGTGGGCAGAATTGTTTTTGTCCCACTAGCCACACAAAAACATATCTGGCATCCAAACTTTTCTCGCTCAGTAGGACACTACTGAAATGTTAGTGCATGCTCGTCTTGACTATAGTAATATATTGCTTGCTGGACTTTCAACTAACAGACTGGCCCTGCTCCATTTGGTACTGAACTCAGCTGCTCGTCTCATTCATTTTTCTTCTCGATCTCTTGCTGCTCCTCTCTGTCAAGCTCTTTATTGGCTGCCAACAAACCAGAGGATCCAGTTCAAACTCTAAACCCTAACCTACAAAGCTCTCCACAATCTCTCTCTCCTGTACATCTCCTCACCAGTTTTCAGATACCAACCCAATCGCAATCTCAGATCTGCACATGATCTGTTGTCCTCTAGAATTACCTCCTTGCATTCACATATACAAGACTTCTCACATGCTTAACTCCTCCTCTGGAATGCCCTGCCACAACACATCCGTCACTCTCCAACCTTTAAAATATACTCCCTCCCTCAAAACTCACTTTTTCTTACAAGCATACGCTCTAAAGTAGGCAATTCCCTCTTCAACCTCTGGCCAAGTTGTACGCCTTACTAATTATAATCTAAAATACACTGGTGTCAATTCACCAAACATTACCGCATTCAGTAATGCTGAAAACAGCTGATTTTAACTCCGTTCACTTACGAAAGTGTCAATTCATTAAGGTTGTTACCGCATGGAAATTACCGAGCAGTGAGGTAAATTACACCTCAACAAATGTCAGTAAATATCAATTCACCAAGGTGGTTACAGCATGCGGTAAAGCCCTGGATGAACACCGGCAGTTCTCCTCTGTCGGAAACAGTGCAGGACTCACAAAAGTCACAGATGAAGAGAGGATTACCTATGACTGACAGGAGCAGAAGCCAATAGAAACAGCCCCTGTCCTCTGCAAGTGATTTTGATTGCACCCGAAGCCTTCTCCGGCGGGTCATGCTTTCCTACCCCACAGGCTGCAATTAGAGAGGTCGGAATAACTCCTTTCTGCAGTTTAACCTCTTCCGTTCCTGTTTTAAGATGCAGAGTAGCTAGTGGGGAAATTCCCTAAGCATGACGTTTTTGAAGTTTCTTGGAAGTTCATCTAACCTGTGGCAAAGAAATAAAATGTTAAGAAAGACTAATGGAGACTAATAGAAAGATTCAGAGCAGAATCAGAGGAGCAGAGGCAGTATAACAGAACATGTACATCTGAAGGGATGTAAGGATGCCTCTTACAATTGTAATGCAATCTCTGCACAGAGAACAGATGTAACAACACAGACAGCTCACACTCATCTGTCGTTACCGACAACGGGGCTTCGGGAAATTAACTTACTTTTACCGCAGCTGTGAAAATATTGATGAATTAGGACACAAAAGTCTAAAATACTGAATGCAGTATTTTCCCGACTTGGTTTTTCTTTATTGAACAGCCTTGATGAATTGATGCCACTGTCTCTAGCTATACATATTGTATACTACATATTGTATACTACCCCACCTATTTTGTTCTCCCTAGTCCCTAAGATTTTAAGCTCACAAGGGCAGTGATCTCTCCTGCCACACCCATAGGCAAACGCAGGGAGGGATTACAGCTGCCCAGAATCCCCCCTCAGACCAGGGCCGGTGCAGTGTTTGGGGACAGGCACAAGTTGAGACACCAGAATGTCTGCAGGCATCCTGCAGCTCACAGCACTGCCCCCTTTCTTTCCCTGCTACAGTTGACTTTGATGGAGCAGCAGCGTGTGTACAGAGCATGGAGCAGCACCTCCATTACTGTGCACCCATGCTATGCATTTGAGTGAACCTAACTTGCCTAATCTCTATGCTCCATCCAGTGACTGACTAAGCATTACCTGGCACTCATACTGTGCCATGTGATCTGGTTTTCTTGTATTCCTGTATTGTCATATTGCTGTATGTCACCCCTAAATATTGCCTGTAACCTAAACTAATGTCCAGCGCTGCCTAATATGTTGGCGCTTTATAAATACAATAAATAATAATAATGTTTACAGAGCAAGGAGCAGCAGTGTGTGTACAGAGCATGAAGCAGCTCTGGGGAACTTAAAAGAGTCAGGTATGAATGAGCACAGTCATTTGCCCTGCTGTGGGAATGCTTCACTTTCCCCTTCATCATTAATATCGGCTGTCCTCATTATTATCTGTATCCAAACTGCCCCTGATTGATCCCATTGTCGTTTGGGAGCAGATCGGACATTTAGGAAATAATCGTCAGCTCATGTCAGTCAGACGGGGGAAATTGCATTATGTGTACCCAGCATGAATCCCCCCTTGAAAATTCTGGGTTTGCCCCTGACACCCTAGTCATGTCCCCACCACACAGGGGCATAACTAAAAATCACTGAGCCCCCCTGCAAAACTTTGGATGGGGCCCCTACCCCCCTCCCTTTCTGCACAGGGAAACTGAGAAGCAATGTTAATCAATTGGCACACTTCAATGTGTTTTCCCCATTCAGATAAAAACAGACAGCAGTGAAGCATTGAGGCTGGGCGCACACCTAACATAACGTGAAATGATGGTTTTATGTCAAGTTTTATGTTAATGTTGTGTGCGGTTTTGCTGTTTTACTGTGTTTTTGGTGCATTTGCAATTTTTACCGCAGATGCGTTTTTCAAGCATTTTGTGTGCGCTTTAATGCACTTGCGGTTCGCTTATACAAAACGCATATGCATTCTGTATGTGTGTTTCATGCGTTTTCAAATTTACATTTATGCAAATCACTCGGAAGACAACAGGAAGCGGAAATACATAATTTTTTTTTAAAACACATATAAAAATGCATGAAAAACGCATACTATTGCGTTCCCATTGACTTTCATTATGTGTGTTCTTGGTGCACTATGAATATTATGCAACAATACCTGCGTTTTCAAAAACGCATGCATATGAGTTTTTTTATATGCATTTTTTCCTGCGGCCCATAGACTTCCATTAGCGGCAAAAACACAGCATTTTACACAATGCTGGCGTTTCTGCTATGTGTTCGCACAGCCTGAGAGCATTTTCCCTATCAATTACATTAGCTTCTGTGATAAAACATGCATGTTTTCACACATACAGAAACACATGATGTGCAGAAAGCACATACAGAAAACCGACAGACTAGTGTGTTTCCAGCCTCAGCTTATTACACTCACTCTGTCCTCATCTGATGGTGCAGAACTGGCTCTGCAGACTTCTCCAGCATCACTACAGTACACAGCACTTGGGAAAGGGGTGGAGGGGGTGGGGTGTGGTACACAAGACCCTGCTGCACACTGAATAGGGACTGTCTACAAATCTTTGTCTGCAAAACCTTGCATGATTCCTTATCAGTGGCTGAGCAGATGCAGTCATTAGAACAATTGTGCAGAGAGCATAAAGTTTTTTTCTTTCTGTGCCCTTAGTTGTCAGTCTCTCAGGACAGGGAAAATACATTTCTCCCCCCATGGGGCCCCCTGAGGCTTCTGGGCCCCCCTGCGACTGCATCCCTTGCAGGGTCTATTGTTAAGCCCCTACCACCACACCTCTAATCATGCCCCTTCCACAACCCTTATCATGTCCTCACCACACCGCTAATCATGCCCCTGCCACACCCCTTACCATGTCCCCACCACACCTGTAATCCTGCCACAGCCACACCCCTAGTCATGCCCCCACCACACTTCTAATAATGCACCTGCCACTACCCAAGTCATGCCCCACCACACCTCTAATCACGCCCTGCCACACCCCTAGTCATGCCCCCACCTCACCTCTAATCATGCCCTGCCACACCCCTATTCATGCCCCACCACACCTCTAATCACGCCCTGCCACAGCCCTAGTCATGCCCCACCACACCTCTAATCATGCCCTGCCACACACCTATTCATGCCCCACCACACCTCTAATCACGCCCTGCCACAGCCCTAGTCATGCCCCACCACACCTCTAATCACGCCCTGCCACACCCCTAGTCATGCCCCCACCTCACCTCTAATCATGCCCTGCCACAGCCCTAGTCATGCCCCACCACACCTCTAATCATGCCCTGCCACACACCTATTCATGCCCCACCACACCTCTAATCACGCCCTGCCACAGCCCTAGTCATGCCCCACCACACCTCTAATCACGCCCTGCCACACCCCTAGTCATGCCCCTACCACACCTCTAATCATGCCCTGCCACACCCCTATTCATGCCCCACCACACCTCTAATCACGCCCTGCCACAGCCCTAGTCATGCCCCACCACACCTCTAATCATGCCCTGCCACACACCTATTCATGCCCCACCACACCTCTAATCACGCCCTGCCACACCCCTAGTCATGCCCCCACCTCACCTCTAATCATGCCCTGCCACACCCCTATTCATGCCCCACCACACCTCTAATCATGCCCCTGCCACACCCCTAGTCATTCCCCCACCACACCTCTAATCATGCCCCTGCCACACCCCTAGTCATGCCCCCACCTCACCTCTAATCATGCCCTGCCACACCCCTATTCATGCCCCACCACACCTCTAATCACGCCCTGCCACAGCCCTAGTCATGCCCCACCACACCTCTAATCATGCCCTGCCACACACCTATTCATGCCCCACCACACCTCTAATCACGCCCTGCCACAGCCCTAGTCATGCCCCACCACACCTCTAATCACGCCCTGCCACACCCCTAGTCATGCCCCCACCACACCTCTAATCATGCCCTGCCACACCCCTATTCATGCCCCACCACACCTCTAATCACGCCCTGCCACAGCCCTAGTCATGCCCCACCACACCTCTAATCACGCCCTGCCACACCCCTAGTCATGCCCCCACCACACCTCTAATCACGCCCTGCCACACCCCTAGTCATGTCCCCACCACACCTCAAAGAATGCACCGGCCACTACGCTAGTCAAACCCCCACCACACCTGAAATCATGCCCTGCCACACCCCTAGTCATGCCCCCACCAAACCTCTAATAACGCACCTGCCACACCCCTAGTCATGCCCCCACCACACCTCTAATCATGCCCCTGCCACACCCCTAGTCATGCCCCCACCACACCTCTAATCATGCCCCTGCCACACCCCTAGTCATGCCCCCACCACACCTCTAATCATGCCCCTGCCACACCCCTAGTCATGCCCTCGCCACACCTCTAATCATGCCCCTGCCACACCCCTAGCCATGCCCCCACCACACCTCTTATCACACCCCTGCCACACCCCTAGTCATGCCCCCACCACACCTCTAATCATGCCCCTGCCACACCCCTAGTCATGCCCCCACCACACCTCTAATCATGCCCCTGCCACACCCCTAGCCATGCCCCCACCAAACCTCTTATCACACCCCTGCCACACCCCTAGTCATGCCCCCACCACACCTTTAATCATGCCCCTGCCACACCCCTAGTCATGCCCCCACCACACCTCTAATCATGCCCCTGCCACACCCCTAGCCATGCCCCCACCACACCTCTTATCACACCCCTGCTGCACCCCTAGTCATGCTCCCTCCACACCTCTAATAATGCACCTGCCACACCCCTAGTCATGCCTCCACCATACACCCCTAGTCATGCCTCCACCATACACCCCTAATCATTTAATTATGGCCATACACTGGTCCATTTTTTTTTGTTTGAGCGATTTTTAAAACCGATTAAATAAGTTAATTGTAAACAAAAATCGAGTACACAACTTTACATGCAATCGATTAATGTTAGGCCAATGTTCAATTGTATTTTTAAAATAAAATAATTATTTCAATGGAACAAGAATAGAGTGTTTTCAATTATGTGTTCGACCAACCTTTAAGCAACCTTAATGCATGCGCTTTCAGCAATTTAGGCGTTCCACGCAACAGGGTTGTTGTATGAATCAATTCAAACATACGTGATCGACCACAAAACCCGATTTATTAAAGGACAGAAACTGAACAAAAATCGACCGTGGTGTATGGCCAAATAATCGATTAAAGTCATGGCCAGATTTCATGCAAAGCCGCGAAGGCCATGGCCTAGGGCACCAGGAAAGCAAGGGGCAGGCTGTGTGCAGCAGGTTGCCAGTAGCAGTTAGCCTGCTGAACAGTCATCCTGCTACACAAAGTTTGCACATAGCAGCGGGCAGCTACCAACAGCCAGATCTGGCACTCTGGGGATGAAGAGGCAGCGAACGGGCACTTCCAGTGATCTCTGAGCTGCCTGTTACTCAGCAAATGTGCCGCTCGACAAGGAGTTTACAGTATAATCCCTGCCATCATGTCACTAACTGTCCTCAGAGGAGCTTATAATGTAATCCATTCCCTGCCATCATGTCACTCAGAGCCGGATTAAGGCTAAATGGGGCCCTAAGCAAAGTAACTGATTTGGGCCCCCCCCATTATGTCGTAATAGAATCAGAAGATGCAGCTGCACAGCAACATGACGCACACACCGGGGCAGCCGAGCTACTGGTTGCTATGGGCAACAGCCCGCTTTCCTCTGTGGGTGCACAATGCAGGGAATAGCAGCGGCAAAATGCAGAGTGAGAGATGAATCGCTGGGACATTTGCACTCAGGGGCTGGGGCACCCCTGTGAAGAGGGTGCCAGATATCACAGCAGCACTTTCCCCCTGCATCTCCAGCCTGGCAATAGCAGAAAGCTCTGGACACCGCCAAACCGGAAGCAGTTCCCCGGACAGAATTACATAACCACTCCCACCACCGAACCACCGATTTCCTCCCAAACTAGACAGCCACCATGCAGCCTCCATCCCAGTGAATACGGTAGTCCAGCAGAGAAGGCAGCCGCAGTGGGGGAGAATGACAGCACCAGATGACTCACATTCACCTATTGCGATCCAAGCAATAGAGGTCCAGTCATCCGGAGCCCATCTGTCTCCTATAGAGTGCTGCCGCTCTGTTACTACTGCTATTACTACTTCCTACTTCCTGTCTGATCTGAGATTTAGGAAGTTCAGAGCGAGCGCCTGCACTGTAGAAGAGACAGATGGGTTTCAGATGACGGGATCTCTATCGCTTGGATCATGGATAGGTGAGGGAGCGTTTGCCATCTGCTGCTATCATTCTTGCTGCAGCTGTGGTTCTCTGTGGGAAGGAAGGGAGGAGTGGGCAGCGGCAGAGCACACAGTAGCAGGAGGGGGACCTAGGAGGAGAGCCTGGCTCTGAAGACAATCAGCAGCGCACGGCATCATTTGACAAGATAAGACAAGACTAATAACATTTATATCGCGCTTTTCTCCTGGCGGACTCAAAGCGCCAGAGCTGCAGCCACTAGGGCGCGCTCTATAGGCAGTAGCAGTGTTAGAGAGACTTGCCTAAGTTCCCCTACTGAATAGGTGCTGGCTTACTGAACAGGCAGAGACGTGATTCAAACCCTGGTCTCCTGTGTCAGAGGCAGAGCCCTTAAAGGGACTCCGAGCAGTGCCTGTGGGTATGCCTTTAAGCATACCCACAACTAATTAATTACATCCTCACACCTACCAGCATGATGTTTGTAATTATATCCCCCTGGGTTCCTTATATTTCATTGCATTGTGCTGAATCGAGCTGCCGACTTTGGAGAAAAGTCGTCCTGTGTAATACAATGTAACTATGGAAAGATGCATATCATTTTAAAGCCCTCTTTCTCCTCTTTCCAATGATAGATAAACTGCCACCCTACGCCTTTTAGTTTTCGCAATGTTCGCGATCGAAATTGCAGCGGCCGCGATTTCGATTGTGAAAATAGCGAAAACTAAAAGGCATAGGGCGGCGGTTTATATATCATTGGAAAGAGGAGAAAGGGAGCTTTAAAATGATATGCATCTTTCCATAGTTACTGCACTGCTCAGAGTCCCTTTAACCTTTATACCCTCCAGCCACCGCTGACAGGATGGCGAGGGCTGGTTTATGTGCCGATGGGGCCTCTTTGACTCTGAATGGGGCCCCAAGCGACTGCTTTTGTTGCCTGGTCAGTAATCCGGCCCTGTCCCTGACTACTCTATCTCTTGCTGATTTTGTACCTTTGCCTATCTGATCCTTGTTGCCGACCTCTGCCTGTCTAACGATTACTCTTCTGCCTTCCGCTCCTGTACTGCCACCGTCATCTCTGTTGCCTAACCCTTGCCTGTCTGACCTTTCTCCCTTCAGTGGAACGTCTCCAACTGGAGGGTTATCTCTGAGGCTTGCCTCTCCGAGACGCCTGCCCCCAGCAGACGATTACTGCTGGGGGTCGAGATTCCTCACTCAGCCTGGTTAGAGGATCTCACTCACGGGGTTCCCATTCAGAGGTAACCACACCTCTGAGGAATTGGCGTGTGGTGGATATTTCCACACTTCCGTGATATATTACTGTCTTTATTGTGTTCTTTTGCTGGTGTCCAGAGGTTAGCAATATATCGGATTATCGGGGATACTGCAGATCATCAATAATCAGGCATATATCTGCATTCTTGGTGATTCTGCAGATTCTCTCTGCGTGCTGACACCGATCATGACAGGAGGATTTTATAATCTAATCCCTGCCATCACTTCACTAAATGTCCTCAGAAGACTTTATACTCTAATCCCTGTCATCATGTCACTTACTGTCCTCAGAGGAGCTTGTAATGTAATCCCTGCCATCCAGTTTAGGATGCTGTCGGTTGGGCAGCTGGTGATAGTAGGCCTTGGGTAGTAAAAAGAACAAATCCGGCCCTGATTATTGTTCGATCAATTCATTTATTTTGAATCAGTTCCAATTATCAGTTGGTCGTTCGGCCGTACTGTCATCGTCCAGCGTACGGCCAGCATTACGCTTGAGTCTGTCACACATATGAAGCTGTACATTGATCCCCCTCACTCTTCCCCTCCGCAGGAGAATTCTTGAGCAGAGATCTGGCACATTTTCCCTTTGATAAAGAAATGACGGCACAGATCTCGCCGTTGCGGCAGCACGTTTCCCAGCGCTCCTCTCTGTGTTTACATTATTGGGAACGCCATTTTTTTAAAATTTGTGACAGTTGAGCAAAAAGCAAATCAGCTAAAATATTTTCACAACAACTTATGTTTGATCTCACATTACTCCCGCTCGTGTTACCGGCGACTGTATGCTGCGTCGCAAACTCAGTGCGGATTGTTTACATTGCCTGACTTACTGCTAACATGCAACACAAGGGGCTCCTTCTTATAAGAAACGCTGAAGTTAAAGAGGAACTGTAACGACATAAGTAAAATGCAGTCAATTATTCAGGATATTACCCACTTTTACGTTAAATAATCTGGTTTCAGCATCAGAAACTCTTCCTATGTATAAACATTGCTGTATATTGGTATTTAATAATAATAATCTGAACATTTGTATAGCGCTTTTCTCCTGTCGGACTCAAAGCGCCTAAGAGCTGCAGCCATTGGGACTCGCTCAAGAGGCCACCCTGCCGTCCTAAGTCTCTCTCTTCCATTGAGGCTTTGCCTAGGCTATTTATTATGTGGAATTCCCCCTTCCCTGTGCATTCTGGGAGACCAGATATCTTTTCTACTGGCTAGAGGGAGGAGGCACAAAGGGGGACAGAAGAAGGGCACCTCTGCCTACCTATACTGGGGGTAGTGTGTTTGTTGGGGGGAGGGTTAGGGTTAGGCGTCAGGTAGGGTTTTTGTGAGGGGGAGGGGCACTTAGTAGGGTTAGCTGTCAGTCTGTCTGGGGAGGGGGGGAGTGGTTAGGGTTAGGCGTCAGCGGGGAGGGGAGGGTTAGGTTTAGCTATGGTAAAATATCGGTATTTAATACCAATATTTTACAATCCTTCTTTACACTTTAACAGTAGAATATTGGTAAATGTACATCAGCTATCCTGGGCGCCCAATCTTCCAGGTGCCCTTTTATTATGTACACGCTTTGGGGGGGGGGGGTGTTAAGCATTAGGTGGGGGGTCCTTGCTAGGCACTTATGGTAAGTATTAGGCATTAGGTGGGAGGGGGGTAGATTTAGGCACTAGGAAGAAGGGTTCAAGTGAGAACGGGTGTCAGGGAGTACATCGGAAAATACTGGTGATCTAAACTACCAATATGTTGTTGGTAGCAGCGCCATCAGCTCCCAAGTCATGCGGCACCTCTGCAATGGGCACTGCACCCAATGTTATGTTTTTAGCCAGAGCTACCTTGGACCTGTTGAGATCTTAGCAACACCTCCGATAACCTCTGATCATGCAAATCATATACTCAGCTTAAAATTAAAGGGAACCTAAACTGAGAGGGATATGGATGTTTCCTTTTAAACAATACCAGTTGCCTGGCAGACCTGCTGATCTCTTTGGCTGCAGTAGTGGCTGAATCACACACCTGAAACAAGCATGCAGCTAATCCAGTCTGACTTCAGTCAGATCACCTGATCTGCATGCTTGTTCAGGGGATGTGGCTAAAAGTATTAGAGACACAGGATCAGCAGGAGAGTCAGGCTACTGGTATTATTTTAAAAGGAAAAATCCATCTCCTTCTCAGTTTATGCAGGAGAACAGAGGCGCCAAAAGGATAAAAGGAAGCTAAATGAGCTTAAAAACCAAATTCTTGGTAAATAGAGGAGGTAGTGGTGGACTTACCTCCTCCACCTCTGAGGTGCCTGGCTCTTCTACTGACCACATATGCTATTGCTCCGTTGTTATTGCCTGATGAAGCGGGATCAAACCTGCGAAACGCGTTGCATATTTGGAGTTCATAAATAAAATATATTGACTGTGTTTACTACAGTCGTTGTGTGTCTACTTGGAGGAGGTAAGTCCACCACTACCTCCTCTATTTACCAAGAATTTGGTTTTTAAGCTCATTTAGCTTCCTTTTATCCTTTTGGCGCCTCTGTTCTCCTGCATAATATTGAGTCCACCCTGGGTGGAGGGTTGAACCCCCGTTTTCTCATCTACAGAGAGTGACTTCTTATTTCTGAGTGGGGTCAGGAAAATCTCCCCACCTGCCTTTACAGTGGTTGCCTAATGGTAACCCTGGTTTGTGAGTATTAATATTTACTCTATCTAGTAACCATTTACCAGTACATATTACACTATTGGGGCTCTTGGTGTTCCTTGTTCCTTCTCAGTTTAGGTTCCCTTTAAAGGAGTCAACAGGGCCCTCCAATCATATACGTTAAATAAGAGTGCGAGGAAAAAAGGGAGCAGGGTGAAGCCGAAATTTCAAAATATTTTTTTCAAAACAAAAAATCGCAGTTGGATGGGCATGGCACCCGCTATTTACTGGGCACCCAAATTTCTGCTTTTGGCACCCAATATTTTGCATTAGAGCCCTAATAGTCCATCTGCCACAGGCACCCACATTTCCTGTTTCCCTTCCTTCCCCCACCCCAACCAACTGTCCCCCCTGATGACACTTCCCACCGCTCGTGTCCTCTGCAGAAGCCAAGCCTAAAAGACTCCAGGAATCCATTCCAGCTACTAATTGTTTCCAATCTTCAGACTTGACCTTGTTTCAAGAGCACAGATCCCCACCTAAGAGAAGAATTCAAAAAGAAAAAAAAAGCCCGGCCAATAATTAATTTTCCCACAACGCTCGAGAAATATGTAATCCCAAATTCCTCAGCGACTCCAGCCATTGTTCGTCGCGTATCTCAGACTGGATTAAACCGGCGGGCCAAGTAGCTCATTGAGTTGCTGCTGTCGACTCCCCCAAAAAATAAAAAATGAAATAAAAATAGAGAGAGAGAAGGAAAGATTAAAAAGAAGAGAAAGGGAAATAGGCAAAGAGTGGATTGTATTAGAAGGAATCCTTGTTTTATTCATTGCCGGTGTTCATGCATCAGTCATGTTTCCCCCTATTAGAGATCATGGCATCAGGAACGACTCGGTGTCTTTTCATGCATGAAAGTTTTGCAATTGACTTCTTCTGCTGCTGCTGTGGTGCACCGCCGCACGCTGCCTGAATACTCGATTCCTTCATCCCGCTATGAAGTCTCTAGGTTTTTTTTCCCCTCTTCCCCTCCCTTGGCCGCATTATTTGGATCTCATTTCATTTCTCATTTCTTCTTTCCTGGCGTAAACTTGTCGGCTTTGCTCATCCAGACTGACTAAGCCGATCGCGGGAAGAATGTTAAAATGCGGTAAGTTTTCTTTCAGTAGATGTGGGCGGCAGTCATAAAAAAAAAAAGAGTCTAACTTTCAAGGTACTGAGAGGTCATGCATATTAAAATTCTGATCAGCAGTTAAAGCACACAACACCAGAAGTGAGAGTGATATGGAGGATGCCATATTTATTTCCTTTTAAATAATAGCAGTTGCCTGGCTGTCCTGCTGATCCTCTACCATACCTCACAGCTTTTTGAAATAAAAAAGAGGGACACGTAAGCCACACCCCTGTCACACACCCTAATCACGCCCCCAGCACAATCCTAGGGATGCATACCATAAAGATATCATAAGAAAAATATGGTATTTTATTATTCAAAGCACATTGGTCCCTTCTATCGTGGTTCATTTTCCTTCAATTGAAAATAATAAATACCGTATATACTCGAATGCAAGTCGACCTCGTGTATAAGTCGACTCCAATATTCAACCCTCTTAAGCTGGAATTTTTTATTGACTCAAGTATAATGGTGCCCATACACGATACAATAAAAACGTTCGATTTTCCCGTTTATTCGATCTGAGTGATCGAATTGAATGAAAGTTGAAAATATTTTTTTTTTCGATCAAGAAATTCGAACGATTATCCCATTTTTTTGGGAAAAATGATCGAACATGCTGGAAAAATCTTTATATTCGATCTAATGGAATAATCGAACTAAATTATCTAATTGAAAAATTGTACCATGTATGGCCACCTTAAAGAGACACTGAAGCGGAAAAAAATATATGATATAATGAATTGGTTGTATACTATGAATAATTACTAGAAGATTAGCAGAAAAGAAAATATTCTCAAATTTTTATTTTCAGGTATATAGTGTTTTTTCTAACATTGCATCATTCTATAATATGTGCAGATTACACAACACTCAGCATTCAAAATGAGTCTTTCAGAGCAGTCTGTGAAGTAATGACCTCTCCTCTAGCAGAGGAAAAGTAAACAGTTCAATTACAGTTGAGATAATAAAAGTCAGATAACAGCCCTCTCCACGACTAAAGGGGCCCATACACTCAGCCGATTTTCTGGCCGATCCCGATCGATCGATTGATCGTTTGAAAATCGGTTGGCCAATCAACCGATCGATGGCCGATTTCGATCGATTTCGATGGATTTCCATCGACCAGGCAGGATGGAAAATTTAGGTCGATCTGATGAGATTGCTTATCAGTTTGCATTGGCCTTAATGGAAATCTGATGGCAAAAAAATGCCATCAGATCGAATTTCAATAGATTTCAAACTGAAATCTATTGGAATTCTTTCCTGGTAAAAAATGTTCTAAAAACGCATCAGATAGATCATCAGATGCATTTCTTATCTATCTGCTGCCAATCTGACGAGTGTATGGGCACCTTAAGTTAGTCGGAGAGCTTAATAGCTTTTTTGCATAGAGATAACAACTGGAGTTTCTCAACTCTTCCTGTACTGGAAACAATTAGACTGATAAAACTGATCTTAATGTTTTATTTCTTAGCTGTACTACACATACAAATCATTATATCATTTTTTTTCGCTTCAGTGTCTCTTTAAGTCTACCCAGCAAAATTAATGGCTGCACTTGGGGCTCAGGAGGGGTTATTGATTGCACTGCATACAGTATTGCAGCTATTAACCCCTCCTGTCCCCTAAGTGCAGCCAATACCACCTCCAGGCCCCCAAGTGCAGCAATTATTCACTCCCCTTCCTGCAGCCCAGTATTTCCCCCCTGCCCCTTTCCTTGGTAATTGGTGTGGCCAGGACTTTCACACCTGTGTTTTCTGGGCATTTCCTTTCCTCAAAGTATCACTTAGCACTGGGTAAATTGGACTGTCAGGCACTGGTACTGATGAGACGGGAGCTTCATGGCTGTATAGCGCTTGTGCAGTGAAAAGGAGTGAAGAGAACCTGTCCCGCCACAGAAAGCAAGTCATGTATGCTGCTGTTGCTGCTGCTCTGCATCTTACGTACTTAAAGTGAACCTCTGGACTAAAAATCTACTCAGCAGCACTGAAAAGGCTTGGTGTTTCTTTAACAGTTTCACAGCATCAGAAGTTTGTTTTTCTTACCAAAGCACCATTTTTAGCTGCATTTTTAGCTAAGCTCCACCCATCAAAGAAAACTGCCAGGGCTTTTTTTCCCTGATGCTGTGCAGAGCATGATGGGATTTCCTATGTTGTTATTCACGTTTCCTAGCAACTGGGAGGGGTGCTCAACACACAGGACAGTTGGAACTGTGTCTCATGCTCCCTGTCACCTCCTTTCAACCAAAAAGATGGCTGCCCTCATGAAATCAAACATTTGCCTGTTCTTTTAAAACAG
Source organism: Hyperolius riggenbachi (assembly GCF_040937935.1). Taxonomy (NCBI): domain Eukaryota; kingdom Metazoa; phylum Chordata; class Amphibia; order Anura; family Hyperoliidae; genus Hyperolius; species Hyperolius riggenbachi. The sequence continues at coordinate 658,858,255 of NC_090646.1, forward strand.
GGTGGGTAAGACATTATATTACCTATCTATTTTAATTAACATAACTAATGTAACTTAATGACAGTATGTTTGTTTAGGCTGAAGTTCCTCTAAGTACTGGAGCCAATCAGCCCAAGATTCCCCCTCCCCTCTAAAAAAAAAACAAGCGTTGCTATATGAATACGCACTTTAGTGAGGGAGGAATTTAGGCGCTTGCAATGCAAAATATGGTTGGCGCCCTAAATTCCCCCATAGCTGTTGTATATATAGGCGCCTGCAGGGCGCACACTCCGCACACTCCAAGTTTACATAGCACTGACATCTTCTGCAGCACTTTACAGAGTACATAGTCATGTCACTGACTGTCCTCGGAGGAGCTCACAATCTAATCCTACCATAGTCATAGTGTAATGTCCTACCATATTATTATTATGTATTTATATAGGACTGACCTCTTCTGCAGCACATTACAGAGTACATAGTCATGTCACTGACTGTCCTCTGAGGAGCTCACAATCTTATCCCTACCACAGTCATAGTCTAATGTCCTACCATATTATTATTATGTATTTATATAGCACTGACATCTCCTGCAGCACTTTACACAGTACATAGTCATGTCACTGACTGTCCTCACAGGAGCTCACACTCTATTCCTACCATAGTCATAGTCTAATGTCCTACCATATTATTATTATGCATTTATATAGCACTGACATCTCCTGCAGCACATTACAGAGTGCATAGTCATGTCACTGACTGTCCTCTGAGGAGCTCACAATCTAATCCTACCATAGTCATAGTATAATGTCCTACCATATTATTATTATGTATTTATATAGCACTGACATCTTCTGCAGCACATTACAGAGTACATAGTCATGTCACTGACTGTCCTCTGAGGAGCTCACACTCTAATCCTACCATAGTCATAGTATAATGTCCTACCATATTATTATTATGTATTTATATAGCACTGACATCTCCTGCAGCACATTACAGAGTACATAGTCATGTCACTGACTGTCCTCAGAGGATCTCACAATCTAATCCCTACCACAGTCATAGTCTAATGTCCTACCATATTATTATTATGTATTTATATAGCACTGACATCTCCTGCAGCACTTTACACAGTACATAGTCATGTCACTGACTGTCCTCACAGGAGCTCACACTCTATTCCTACCATAGTCATAGTCTAATGTCCTACCATATTATTATTATGCATTTATATAGCACTGACATCTCCTGCAGCACATTACAGAGTGCATAGTCATGTCACTGACTGTCCTCTGAGGAGCTCACAATCTAATCCTACCATAGTCATAGTATAATGTCCTACCATATTATTATTATGTATTTATATAGCACTGACATCTTCTGCAGCACATTACAGAGTACATAGTCATGTCACTGACTGTCCTCTGAGGAGCTCACACTCTAATCCTACCATAGTCATAGTATAATGTCCTACCATATTATTATTATGTATTTATATAGCACTGACATCTCCTGCAGCACATTACAGAGCACATAGTCATGTCACTGACTGTCCTCTGAGGAGCTCACACTCTATTCCTACCATAGTCATAGTCTAATGTCCTACCATATTATTATTATGCATTTATATAGCACTGACATCTCCTGCAGCACATTACAGAGTGCATAGTCATGTCACTGACTGTCCTCTGAGGAGCTCACACTCTAATCCTACCATAGTAATAGTCTAATGTCCTGCCATATTATTATTATGTATTTATATAGCACTGACATCTCCTGCAGCACATTACAGAGCACATAGTCATGTCACTGACTGTCCTCTGAGGAGCTCACACTCTATTCCTACCATAGTCATAGTCTAATGTCCTACCATATTATTATTATGCATTTATATAGCACTGACATCTCCTGCAGCACATTACAGAGTACATAGTCATGTCACTGACTGTCCTCTGAGGAGCTCACACTCTAATCCTACCATAGTCATAGTCTAATGTCCTACCATATTATTATTATGTATTTATATAGCAATGACATGTCCTGCAGCACATTACAGAGTACATAGTCATGTCACTGACTGTCCTCACAGGAGCTTACAGTCTAATCTCAAGTCGTCTTTTGCCTCCATGCATGTTTGTAGGTGCACATCGCGATACAATACCCATCCGCCAGCGAATGCATCTATAACGGTCTCCTGCAGATACTCTCCAGTCTGCCCAGCAACAGGTTGACTTCAGCCATTCCTCACTCACATGAACGGGAAAGGTTTTGCCTAGTCAGTAATGTGAATTATCAGGTAAATGCCATGTAACTACAGATTTATTGCGATTTGTAAAGCTTTCACTGTGATAGAACACTTTCATCTCCTCTTGCCCCGAGCGTTTTTTAATGAAAGGAAGCAAGAATGTAATGTGTCATGTTTGGTTATCATTTTATTGGACAGGCCAGATTATACGATGACATGTAGAGTGCTGGCTGACACAGGCCATTACCGCATACCTGTCACTGCATGAACCAGGGAATTACCTCACATTCCCATCATAACACTCTGCATTCCATCCTGTCTATAGGGTGAGAAGAGGAAGCTGATTATCACAGAGGAGAGCTCAGAAACGATCAGTTCCTCAGACGTTATTTCTCCCTCGGGGGAAATCGCATTTAATAAAACAGGAAGCGGAAGTGACACGGGATCAGCCAATCAGAAAGCTACCATTAGTCCGGGTGATGATGTCACGTCCACTTCCTGTTCTAGGAAATAGAAATAACACAGTCTTGAAGGAAACAAAAACTCAAGGATATGATGAAAAAGCACTGCTATGCTATTCCCTTGTTAATAAAATGCTTTGCTAAGAACAGACTTTCTTCCACCCCTATTATGAATACCGTATTAGGAATACCATAGGGGGGGTCGGGGGAAAATGAGTAGAACTTACCCGGGGCTTCTAATGGTCCCCCGCAGGCATCCTGTGCCCGCGCAGCCACTCACCGATGCTCCGGCCCCGCCTCCAGTTCACTTCTGGAATTTCAGACTTTAAAGTCAGAAAACCACTGCGCCTGCTTTGCCGTGTCTTCGCTCCTACTTTTGTCACCAGGAGCGTACTGCATAGGCACAGACCATACTGGGACTGCGCAGTACGCTCCTGGTGACATCAGCGGGAGCGAGGACACGGCAACACAGGCGCAGTGGTTTTCAGACTTTAAAGTCTGAAATTCCAGAAGTGAACTGGAGGCGGGGCCAGAGCATCGGGGAGGGGCTGCGCCAACACAGGATGTCTGCGGGGGACCATTAGAAGCCCCGGGTAAGTTCAACTCATTTTCTCCCGATCCCCCTACAGTATCCCTTTAACCAGTGGCAGCTAAGACATAGTGGAAACAGGCGCCAAGGGCTGGGACCCACTAGGGCGATTTCGGCTACTTTTTTGCCAATGCAAACGCTTTGCCAATGAAAGTGAGTTGTAGGGAACCCATTAGTGTGATTGTGATTAGTGCTAATTGCAATCGCTGGACATACATCATTTTGAGCACATTTGAGCTCAATGCTGTGTATAGTAGGGCTGCAAATCGCTTTGAAAAGCAATTTCTCAGCAATTTGGACTATAAGACTCACTTTTTCTCCTTCAAAAGTGGGGAAAAAAAAGTCACTGTGTCCAAATGCAGGGAGTTCCTGACTTGTGAACGGCTGCCAATATGAACCTCCAACCCGCCGCAATGTCGGGGACTCTCTGTACTGTGCCCATGCAGAGGAGGACGCAGGGGGACAAATGGAGGGCACAGGGGGACACAAGGGGGCATAGAGGAGGAAACAAGGGGGACAAAAAAGGTGCATAGAGGAGGACACAAGAAGGACAGAGGTGGATACATGGGGGTCACAGGAGGACATGAGGGGGACAGTGAAGGACACAAGAGGTACAAAGGGGTATGAGGTACAAATGGGGCATAATGCACAAGATGCGCCGTCACCATGGATGCACCAGGTTTAGTATATATATTTTCTCCCCTGGTTTTTGCCGCCTAAACCTAGGTGCGTCTCATGGTCCGGTGCGTCTTATAATCTGAAAAATACAGTAAATAAATGTAATCATACTTACCAGGTGTCTGTATTTCCAGCTTCCATCCATAGCCCCACCCCTTAGCAAAAGAGGTCACAGGCATTTCTGTGATAGCATCACAAACGCTCAGCGGTTTTCCACTTTCCTGTACTTAAAGGGAACCTTAACTGTTAGCAGTTTTTCAAATAAAACATTTCCCATACTACTTACATTTCACTGTGATTATCTGATTGATTTTCGCCGCTCTGCTCGTCCCCGTTCTCCGTTGGGGGCATAGTTTCGATTTGATGACGTCACAAACATGGTGCCGAACGTGAGCTATTACTTACGGGGCAGCGTGGAGCCCAGGATGTGTTGTTCTGAGCATGTCAGATTCTTCTGCTCTGTACGAGCACGCAATCAATACAGTACCACCCACTGTTAGCTTGTAAGAGGAAACCACAGCCGGCCATAGTAAGGTAAAAATGCACCCTCATAGTTTTGTAAATACGCAGCACCCCTTTTCATTGTCCATTATGTAATAGCCCGCTATGATGACTATTGCCATCTACCAGTGCCGGGCTGGAACAACACTGCCACGCTAATTGCAGTATAGCGCGTGAGAAGCGAAGGGAAGTGCTCTCGCACAAGTATATGACATCTCAAAAGCGTGACAATCGTGAATCAAGTCGATTTACACGCACGCTATGATTCACACTGCGCCTGCGCTCAAGTTGGACTACTGCGCAAGCACGAAATAGAGACGAGCTCTAGGACCATGCGAGGGAGGTGGATTAGTCAACAGTACTTCTGGGGAAAGTACTGTGCGACTGATCAGTCGTCCAAAAATGACGAGGGGCAATACAGGGCTCAGAGGCACAATTGGAAACAGCAGACAGTGCGGTAAGTGTCTGCTGTACTATCTACATTGACTGGAATAGTTTTTAATGTATGTGTCGGTTAAGGTTCCCTTTAACATTGAGGGTGAATCGCCTCAGAATTCAGCAAAAATGCTGCAGGACCCGAGTTTGCGTTTGGGAAAAAAGCTCATTGCTCGAGTGTGATCCATCCCATTAAAATACATCAGGCAAGTGCAAGCATTTTAAAAAGCGCTCAGAAGCGCTGTTGGTGTACACCAGCCCTAAGAGCCAGTGATGCGAAAAGCTCTTGCTAATGTAATGCTATGGGTGTGATCCCACTTGAGGGTTGTGATTTTTTTAAAAATCCCCCATAGCATTACATTATCAAATCACTTTTCATATCACTAGCACTTAAAGTGCTGGTAGAGGGAACCAACCCGTTTTAAAAAGCGCTCGGAAGCGCTCTTAGTATGAACCAACCCTAATAAAGTTTATTTAAATAAAATAAAAAACCCCCCGAAAATCACTAATCAGAAGCATGCTTCTAAGCGATGGGAAACTCAATTGCAATCACACCAGGAATCACTCCACACAGCGCTGTGGAGGCTCCTAGTGGGTTGCAGGCCTAAGTGCGAACCCCGCCTCAATCAACAGAAAAGCGGCTACTTGTGTTTGTGAGCCGCTTGATTAAAATCTCTCACTCTCGCTCAGTTGGGAAAAAAAACCTCTGAATTCTCAACAGGCCCCTTTTTCACGCCTGACAAAGCGATTCTTTTAAGAATCGATATTCGTAGACTTTATTTCCCTTGTTCCATAACCCGTTCTGAGCCGCGTAACATCTGACATGTTTTTTTTCCGCACCCCCCTTCAAATGTGTCCAGTTTTCAATTTTCTATGCTAGACATCAAAGCCTCCACAACAGATGGCATTTTAAACTCTGTGCCCGCCCCTTTGAAGTAACAGAAGAGATTGCTTGTCAAATAGATATCCAATTTAGGGCAGCAAATCTCACTTTAGCAAAATTATATCTATACTTGTCGGAGAAAGTTGAAAACATGTCTTTTTCCCCGTTGAATTCTGCTTTAAATCCCCATTTGTTTTTGCCCCCTTGCCCTCGATAGAGTTTTAGGCTGTTTCTGCGAGAAAAACTCATAAAGGCAGCCTTTCTTGTAAGCTATCTTTCTCTCCGCAGCGCACGCTGGCATCAATTTAACCGTCAAAAAATCCTCCGTAAGAATTACGTGTGGGGCTTGGGGGTCTCTCAAACGACCAGTTGAAAATTTCAGTTTCTGATGCTATTTGGTCAAATATATTGTCTTGGCGTTCCGCTGGCGAAAGGGCGATGATTTCTCCCTTAAAGGGAACCTGAATTAAGTAAAATTATTTAAAATAAACACATGAGGTAACTTCAAATGAACATAGTTACCTTGGCATCAGTTCCTCTCAGAAGCTCAACATGTTCGTCTGACAACAACCCTTCCAGTTCTGAAAACATTTTGTCAGAACTGAAATATATCAGTTGCTGTCAGTTATATATCACCTGCTGTCAGTTATAGCTGAGAGGACAACTGATATGCAGGGTAAAGTCCATGTTTCCCTATGTGGGCAATGTTACAGTTTAACAGTGTGCTGACCAGGAAGCTGTTATGGGGTAATGGCCATTTTCGAAATGGAGGATGGAGAATTCCATTGATCACAGTGGACAAACGAGACACAGGAGAGGAGAAAGAGATTAATGAGTAGACTACACAGAAAAATATGGCCTGTGTATGTTTATTTTGACTTTTAATTTTCAGGTCAGGTTTTCTTTAAAGAGGAACTCCAGTGAAAATGATATAATAAAAAAAGTGCTTCATTTTTTACAATAATTATGTATACATGATTTAGTCAGTGTTTTCCCATTGTAAAATCTTTCCTATCCCTGATTTACATTCTGACATTTACCACATGGTGACATTTTTACTGCTGGCAGGTGATGTCAGTGGAAGGAGATGTTGCTTGCTCTTTTGGCAGTTGAACCCAGCTGTATACAGCTGTTAATTCCCACAATGCAATGAGGTTCACAGACAGGAAACTGTCAGGACCATGGTCCTCCTGACATCCCACTGTGGGAGGGGTTTCACCACAACATCGGCCATACAGCGCCCCCTGATGATATGTTTGTGAAAAGGAAAAAATTTCTCATGGGAAAGGGGGTATCAGCTACTGATTGGGATAAAGTTCAATTCTTGGTCATGGTTTCTCATTAAACTGAACAAGAGGTGAAAATAAACTGATGAGACAAGACATAGACATTTGTATTTATCCTCCTCATCCCTAAAAATGTGTTTTTTTTACATATCCCATTCTTTTATTTTATTTTATATTTAGACATTTACAAAGTAGATTGGATGTTTTGTTGTCTCTGCTCAGTGCTAGCCTATTAAGTGTCCCAGAGTGAGAAAAAAGGTCAATAGTTGATGAATTTTATCTCCCCCCGCTCCCCCTGCTCTCAGAAGTTTTATTCTGCCAGGAAAACTTTTATAGCTGTACTTTGCTTATCAGTGATGTGTACTATATTTACGACAAGGTATCGACAAGACAGAATCTGCCACTTCCATGCCTAAAAATTAACTCTTTCAGGCAGAAAAATAAAACAAGTAAAACAGCCGGGTTATTAACCACTTTACCCCCACAGGTGCGGATATCTCCGTCCCTTTTTCCACCCTGTCAAACCAGGGACGGAGATATCAGCACCTCCCGCCACTGTCCGCGCTCCCGCTCGCTCATCCACGCGCCCCCGCGCTCATGCACACCGCCGCCCGCTCGCCCGGAGATCAATGAACGGGAAAAACCGTTCCCCTTCGTTGATCTAAGCCTCCGCAATGATCAGCTGCTTCCATGAGAAGCAGCGTGATCATTGTGGAAAAAAAAAAAGTTTTTCAGCCTCATAACACTTCCTGCAAGCGTCCTTCCGACGCTTGCAGG